>NC_090895.1:47548077-47565577 GCF_036669925.1 Montipora capricornis | reverse complement strand
CGTAGTAGCGTATTTTCCAACCGTTGCGAAGCACTAGTGTTTCAGACTTCTGGGATTGCTTAGAAGAGCTGGAAATCCGAAATTCACAGACCTTCTGCTCCGAAACCAGTCAAAGGTTTTTAATGTGGGTACGAAAGAGTAGCTGTATCCGGAGAAATGATTGCATTAACCTATTGTGCTTCGAACTGCACCAGGCCACTTTTACATCATTATTTTCACGGGTCTATTTTATTTTTTAAAGCTCATAATTATAAGGCGTTCTTTAGAAAAACAATAAAGTAAATCATAAAAAAAGGTATACCATAGTGAAACATGACAAAAAATTGCGTTGAAACTAAAATTTCTTGTATTCGTGAACTGACTTCTCAAAACCTATTGCAGCAAATGACATCAAGTAACTTCTTCACGCTTAATCGCACACTGTCCATCTTGCTTTACCTTTCCATGACTGAAACGGTGAACTCGATCGCTTCTGGCTTATCACTCCATTGTCAGAAGACCTTCCCAAGACATAAACAGAAACACCTTTTCCAACGATTTACACTTTACAGACTTAAAGACTGATCCCATTGCCTAATTTCAGCTAACCAAAGATCCATATCCCTTGAGTCAATTTACCCTTGATTATCCTTTGTGGCGAGTTAACTTCAGCAGCTAGTTCACTTTGTCCTTACCTTAGTGACCAAGTTGAGCCAAAGTGTTCAAATGGCGAGAACAGAAAAAAAAAATGAATCGAGCTGAGTTTTTGTTTGTCATATATAGTTCGCCATGTTGCAAGCAATAAAAAATAAAGTGGCTCACCAAGGGTAGCTCCTGTGGGCGATTGATCCACATTGTTCCCTTTAAAACGGGGCCTATACACCTTTTTCCAAAACGGGCGTCTTTTAGATATTCTTTAGTTTTATTCAAATTAGACCTTGATGCCTTGTTCAAGGCAAAATATTCTTTTGAATTTTAAGCTTAAGAACGAGGCATTATGGGCTAGTTTGAATAGAAACAAAACATTTATATGACGGCCATTTTGGAAAAAGGTGTATGTGATGCAGTTTATTCGCCTCAGTAAATGACCCAGATTGAACAATCCTCAATTAATTAATTAATTAATTAAAGGTCGCCGAAACCACACAGTCCTTAGGCCTGTTTTAAACGTCGCATTTCACATGTGCCGAATCTAATGCAAATGAGCGAAAACAATAGATTTTTCTCATTTGCATTAGACTCGGCACATGTGAAATGCGACGTTTAAAACGGGCCTTAGTCTGTGCTAAATGTTCAGAAACGCAATGCTACGTTAATCTAAACACGTCTAATGAACTTCAAACGTCTAATACCTTTGCGTACATCCACTTTGTGGTAATCTCCTATTAACCTCATGCATTTTGTGCTTTAACAGGGAATTTGATTTCCTCAAAGCGTTATGGCGTCCATTGCACAATGCAAAGTATGAATACGGGTCGTACTCTTTTCTCATTAATTTGCAAGTTGTGTTTCCTGGTGTAACTTTATAAATGATAACGACCTTAATCTGTTGAAAGAGACCAGGTATTTGAAGATAAAATTTCATTGACCTTACAATCTTTAAAGTTTAACAAGTAAAATACTCGCCGTATTTTGCCTCTTCTAAGATTGGACTTCTTAAATATGTGGCAACTAATTTTCCAACCTCGTTCCCAGGGTCTCTCTTCTCTGCCTCCATTGTCGTTGAGAGAAGACCCTGGTTCACGCTGGTCACGTGGCACTCGTCGACAAACATTTTTCCGCTAGGGTAGTGTTTTCGTTATATTTTGATCCCGCAACCGCACCTGGGCGAAAAAATATTCGTTTAACAAGGCATTTCTAAAATAAAAAGGTCAAAAGAGCTGATGTTATATTCCCACAGGAGATGAATTTCCACAAAAGCGGTCAAACTAAAAGCAAGAGCTTTTGTGATCGACAAGACGACTTCAATGTCGAGCGGCGATTGACGTTCGCTTTAAAAAAAAATAATTTCGTTAGTAGCCAAAGTTGCTTCTTCAGAACAAACACTAACATAAAAGAATACACCAAACAATACGTTTGCTTGATAAAAATGTCTCTTTTATTTTACTGCGACTAAAAATATACACGCTATTGAAGCGCGGTGCAGTGGTAAAAAAAATCTTAACGACATCGACAATTTACACGAAGTTGTTGAAATATAAATATCATAAGTCAAACTGTCAACTCGCTGTACAAGATTGCGACCTTAGCAATCACGTTGTTTAACTTTCGAAAGAAAAACGAAAATCAAAGAACAAAATGAAATACCTGCACATTGTAATACAGTTTGATTTGATGGATTTGAGGTCGATATGTGACTCGAGAACTTAAATAACAACACACCGGCTGATCGCTGAACATGTTTGTTTTCCATGGATAACCGTTTCGCTTGTTTTCTTGCACGACAAAATCTTCTTTCCTTTAAAATGGTCGCAAACTATTAGCATTCTTCGTTGATCCGGACCTTCACACGGATGAAAACTTGAATAACGTGAGGATATTTTCTGTGGCGTCTGATCGATTTGACCACAACTTTTTTTCTTTCACATCGGGTTCCATATGTGTAGTACATAAAATACTGCTGTCAAACGTTTTGTCAATGGTTATCTGGCCACAAAATCAATTGCGTGCTGATTCCCTTCTTTGCAATGTCAACAAAGCCTACATTGCCACCCGTCCCCTAACTCACATTTCGCCAACCTCCCAGATTCTGGGAGACACGTGACCAGCGTGAACCAGGGTCTTCTGTCAACGACAATGGAGGCAGAGAAGAGAGACCCTGGGAACGAGGTTGCTAATTTTCGAGAACGCCCAAGTTAAAACAATGTGTTAATTCCATTACATCAGTGTAATTATATATTCTGACAGTTTAAACGTTTGTTAAATCTCTGATACATTGTGATTCAGTCATAACACTAAATGCAACCGTCTTTCGTAAATGTCTTTACACCATTGCCTTGGTTCATCAGTTTGCCTTTTTGCATCAACCTGATAACCCGCTTATGTCCAGCAATACACCTAATTGGATGCACGCCCAATTTTGGCATCCAATACGAAGTGTCCATTTGAGTCTAAGCCTTTGCTACCTATTTCCAACAATAATTAAGGGAATGGTAAAGGTTATCGATATTTTTAGCTTATGGTAAATGCAGCTGTTTATCTTTACTTGACAAGGAGCATTTGGGGGGCACTTTTAGTGACGTTAATTTTCTGTATTGCGAGACATAAGTGATGTTGAAGTTGGGGAGAAGAGCTATGTGACGCTTAGTGAAATACGTTTGCGTCCAAGTTGGTGCATTTCTGGACATATCTGATAACCTGACACTAAAATCCAATCATCATCACTGAATCATATACCTTTCATTTTTTGTTTTCTTTTCATGGTGACTTCCTTTCTGATTCTTTTTCCACTTACACACTGTGTTGCAGCACAAACAGCGAAACAACCAAACAGTTCCTTGAACAGAAATACCAAGGGGGTGTGTCCAACCAGGGAAAGACCCGTCACTCGAGAGCGGCAAGCAGTGGAGGTAAAAACTAGCTGCTATGAGGTATTTTATATCACGGGCCACTTCATAGGTGATCCGCAAACGTCAGGTTTGAATGCCACCGTATTTTCTCGGTTTCTCATGATCTCTAGGCAGTCTTTTGTTTGTTTGGTTTCTGTTTTTTTTTTATTGAGAACTGGGTAGCCTAGTTTACAGAATAATTTGGGCTCGTTTGAATTTCTCTTAAGAACGGGAAGCCAGTTCACAACAAGAAAAATCCAAGGGTAATCCAGGTGACCACCGCTAGGCACAAACGCTTGAAAACGTCGTTTGGAAGTGAATTACTACTGGTGGTTGGCAACCGTTGGGTTTCTTTCTTTATATCGGTCTTTTTCATAACGTTTGTAGCCATCAGGCCAGTGTTGCTGGAAGCATGTTAGCGCTAACCAGTGTTAAATCCCATGGAAACCTATAGGTTTTGGTACCTCTTAAGTAACGGTTAGCGCTAATCAGGCTTCGAGCAGCGGGCACCAGGGCCCGATTGTTCGAAAGCGGGTTAAATTGCCTTAACCGGAGGTTAAATTTTAATCGCAGGTTAGTTGCGTTGTTCAACGGAAGGTTAACACTAACCTAGGGCTAAACGGTGGGTTAAATCTAACCCACCGAGCGAGCAGGGTTAAATTGTTAATCTCCGGTTAAATCAGGAATAAAGATGGCGGACTTGTTGTTTTGTGATTTAGGAGATTTAGAGCCGGAACTCAGTGTGAAATCGACGATTTCACAGATGAAGAGCTGCGTGCTCGTTACCGCTTTCGACGAGAGTCTATTTTATTTATTACCAATCTTGTTGTTTTCGTGCTTTGCGTGAGATAGCTTAGGAAGCCATTTTGCAGAGCTCGCAACTTGCTCACCATGGCAACATTGTACAAATAGTTTATTATGGGATGCTAACCGCGGGTTAAACGCGCTTAACCCGAGGTTAGCTAACCTGTTGTCTAACCGCGCTTCGAACAATGCAATTCTAACAGCGAGTTAACAAACTCACGGTTAGGAAATTTAACCTCCAGTTAGGCCTAACCAAAGGTTAGTTTAACCTGTGGTTAAAGGTTAGTTTGAACAACTGGGCCCAGAAGTGTAACTCACAAAACTGTTGGTGAGAAAGGGAATCACGAGGAACGGGGACACAGGTACCATCTTGCATCGGATTCTGGATCACTAGTTATCGTTTTATTATTGTAGAATGAGTTATGTAACCAATCAAATTAAACGTGAAGAATGCAACTCGCCACAGTTGCGCAAAACGTTGTCTTCTCCAACAAGGGTTTCGAGTCCACTTAATATAGAAAGATTATAACGCAACATTATATAACATGTGAATGGGGAACTGGATCCGCAAGATTCAAACACCTTGGAAGATTTTTAGGCTCTGACGATTTCCTGATGAATAAAGTTTGTAGCTATGCTGAATCGACTTGTTTCAAATCATAGCATTCTTTCTCTAAGACGTAGCTATGGGTAACACACTCTGTTTTCTTTGTCTTCTTTAGGCTTGAATATGGACATTCAAACTAGAGTCCTGTTGGAGGGTAATCTGGCGAACGAAGTTGGTCTGATTGTTTTAGATACGATTGAACTCTTTTGCGGTCATTTTAAGGTAAGTGAAAGAACGAATGTCAGTCATACGGTAAGCCCCTTTCTCATTATTTTGTCTTGACTCTACCACTTTTATATTGCTAAGTATGTTTTTCTGTATTAGAGGTGATTAGTTGAAAAAGCTGATAGGCACAGAAATGTTTACTTCCGTCTTCCGTGTCTATCTGTGGCTTAAAGACGTCTCCTGCTTAAGTTCCTTACTGCCAAGGCAACGTGACCAACTGATTCGAGTGTTCAGGACGTGGAACCCGGAAGTCCCAGGTTTCACACCCCGCTTTGTTTATTTGGGTAGTATTATATGCATCATTTGTATCCCGTAAACACCAATCCCCAATTTTACAGTTCATAACCTGCTACTGAGTAAGCCCATCGTTGGGCTGCAAGATTCATTAAGCATTTGATTGGCTTTATTAATATTTGTTAATATTTATTAAGCTATCCACTGGGATGTCGCTTCGCTCGCCAAAAAATAAACCTTGGGTGAGACCCTTATGGGAACCTTGCTGCATAAATAGGTTATAGAGTGGAAGTTGCTATGGGAAAAAAGCGATGGAGTGGTTTTGTTGAGTATAATTATAATAAATAAAACATCGCATAAACTTTTTCATGCATTTTGTAACTTATGGCCATGTTGGTGTACTGAACATTAGTATTATGCAAAACGCGAGCGACATTTTGCATTTGTTTTGTACACCACATGGCCTGCTAATCACCTGAGTGCAAGCCAAGAATACATAAATTCACGGCCTTGCTGTCTGCTTTAGTTCCAGCTGGAGCAAGATGAGGGTGACAATATTTTGATGAAGAAGGTATGTTTAGTTACTTACTCGTTCCCCTGAATCCTCACCTGAAATCTTTCATAAAATCATGTAAGGCCCATAGTCGTGGGTTGTTTGTGATTATGGGAAACCTGGAAAGTTGTGGAAACTTGACAATTTCATTCTCTTCGCCTGGAATATCTTTCAAATTTGAGTGTGGTTACGTTGGAAATTCGGGTGCCTTGTGTTTTGGTTGGTTTAAAGATCCCGGAATGAATTGCTTCTTAAAAATTCCCTTTAGCAAATGGAGCTTTTTTTTAAATAACGAGTTTGGAAAGGGAAAAATAGTATTGGTAAATTCGAGGTCCTGTTAAGTAACGGTCGATCATGCAATTTTACTATAACCCTAAAAGCACATTGAGCGACCCTTTCCAAGGAAATTGGCTTGAATTGGCGCCTCCAGTAATGAATTTCAGTAGCTGGGCCAGTAAGAACGCAACGTAAAAAAATATGTTTTTGGTTGTGTGTTGTGGCTTTTTTACTTGTTGTTTATTATTGTCATCATCATCATCATCATCATCGGCGTTATATATGATTATTATTCCTTATCAGGTGTTCAGTGTACTGTTGAGCTTCCTTCAGATTCCCCAATCAGAATTCATGATGAGACATGTATTTGCAAGCTTGAGATCTTACATCAACAAGGTCAGTATACACTGTTATAAGTAGCGTGGCCAAGTGCCGATCAAGGTTGCTTGGTAGTTTCAGTCCTGTCCAGTTTCATTTCTCTCTGTACATAAACATTTGTTGAAATCGTGGCTCATTTTAAGTCTTATGTGATGGTTATAGAACTGCAACTTGATCATTTGTATTTCCATTAGAACGATATGAACCCAGTGTTAGTTGCTACGGTATCCTTGAAAAAATATGCCCTCTCAGTTGCATAATAAGCGGCTGGAAAACAAAAGAACGGCCACACTTTCAATGATCACATTCATTGGTTGAAGATCAAATCTTTCATTATTTTCCAGGTGTGATTAATATTACATGGAACCAGTCTAAAAGTGTCTTCAAACCACTTTAAATAATGTTTTACAATCAAATTTATTTACACTTTTTTTTTCGAAGAATGCATTTGTAACCAAAGTAAATAAATATCATAATCGCTTACCGTATTTCTGTTTTCAAAATTTCGCGGAGACGCCATCTTGAATAATTGTGACGATTGCTCGTTAGTTCGGTTTGTCGCAGCGCAGTACGTGTGATTTTCAGTCTTCTCGAATTAGCTTGCCAATTTGCGGGCAATTTGGTGCAATCTTAACAGGAAGTCGTGGGGTGGAACGTTGCCATTGAATTACTTTCAAGTCACTTTCACCCATGTATTCATTTTAGCCGTAAAGGTTACCTTTAAAGCTACACTCAAATTTCTTCCAACCAAAGTAACGTCAAACTATGTCTGATCGTCAAGGTGGTTGCAATGTGTTAGCATCAGCATTGTGGGAGGGGAAAAACACGATTGTTGTGTCTGCATTTCTGTTATTTTCTTTTACTCGTTCTGGGTGTGTAACAAAACAGGTTTACCAAGAAAATATACTTAAGGAGAAGTAACGGAGAGGACAAAAGACCCACTGCAATTTTCATAATTCTGCGGAATGGTACGGCCAAACTTCGGTTTGGCTTCATAACTTCCGACGCCAAGCCGAGAGTTGACGCCGAAATCAATTGATGTGCGACGTAACCTACCAATCAGCATCTTTCCGACGGTTCATTCGTACATTCGAACTCGACGCCGATGAAAAGTGACGGAATCTGTACCAATCTTTTTACTGAAGAACCTCTAAAAAGATATCATAATGGTATTGGAGCTGTGAACTAAACAAAAAGTCCAGTCCACTTTCCGGAGGCGGAGTCGATCTTCGAGGTTAGGTTCGGAAATTTGATTGATGGAAGCCAAAATGCATTCACAGTTCGGCGCGTAGTGCTTGAAGGTCAGATTCCTCGGAATTGTAAAAATCGCGGTAAAAGTTGCGGTTGCATGACTATTAACGGAAGGGAAATAAGCGGAGCCGCTTGCTCGATAATGGGGATTTGCCTTCTCTTTGTGATATTTCTGTCTTTGACATTCTCCATCACTCTTTCATTACCTTACCCACAGTTTCCAGCCGCTTTATACAGGGGAAGTGCCAGTTACTGTGGGGATCTTTGTCGCGAGGTACGTAGAATTTTCCTTTATTTTGAAAAAAAAAAGAAGACTATTCCCTGTTCAGGAAAGAACGGAATTTTGTCACTCTGGCGAGGAGCTTTCTCGATTTTCTTGCTTTGTAGCCCATCTTCCTGTAAACAGAAGTTAAGCGGGAAGTTTCTTTGACGATAAGCGATAAGCCCACTCCAAGCCGTTGAACATGTATGGCTCAAATGCACGGTTTTTGCCGACTTGCACTTCCTCCCTTCGTCAGTTTGGGTTTTTCGTTTCGGTTATAACCCCCTTCCTCCCCCCCCCCCCCCCCCCCTCCTTTCGCTCCCCTCCCTCCCTTCTCTGCCAAGCAAAAAACTTCTTGAACTTGAAGATGCCCACAACTTCATTTGTATTTTTATCTTTTCTTTTAGTATAAGAAGTTAATTGAAGCAGGCTAGAGATAACACTCTTTTCAGAGTTTTGTTCGATAAACTCCTTGTTCCTTGTAAATAAACCAGTCTTAACTCGTCAGAATTAGCTTTTTTCTGACACCAATTGGACTGGCTGAGATGTTCCGCCAGGGGAATGTCACATTTAAGTCACCTATGTCCAGAAATGCACGCAATTAGAGGCGCGACCAATTCTCATATAGTATCTAAGGTGTTATTTACATGAGACCGAACGAACTCAGACCGGTATGAACTTGTACCGGTATGAAATTTTTGCAGCCGTTTACATGAAACCGGGACGAAATGCTTGGTGCCTGGTTTCGGGACAAAATGATATCTTTTGTCTAATAAATATATGGCGGACCCGAAAGCATACCTGGCTTGAAATTCCTCGACCCCGTCTGAGATTTGTTGTAATTTACATGAGAACGGTACGAACTCAGACCGCAACCGAGACGAGGTCAGGTCGGTCTCATGTAAACGCATAAGAAGAAGTGTGTGAAGGCCGATACGAATTCATGCCGGTCTCATGTAAATATCCCCTAACTCGTCAAGTCCTGTTAACGTGAGTCCAAGCCATTTTGCTACTTTTTTCAAACAATGAGGGAAGTATTTCGGTTAGCGTTACATTTAGTTTGGGTTAAATGCAGCTGTTAATCTCTCCTTCGTGAGCAGAGTATAGGGACACTATTTTATGTTAATTGTCTGTATTCGTAGACTTAGTTAGTTAGTTAGTTAGGCCTCTTCGTCCCCGGTGGGACATAAGGCCAGTATCAATCGCCTCCACTTTTGTCGGTTGTGTGCAAGGTGTTGCGCTTCGCCCCAGGTGATATCTAGTTGTTTAAGCTGGGAGATGATGTTTCTCCGCCAAGTGGTCTTCGGTCTACCGGGTTTGCGCCTTCCAGGTGGTGTCCATAATCTTGGGCGCGAGTAGATTGTCTATTGCACTTCTCAGTTCTGTGTGAAGACTTTTATCAGAAGTGGTCATACTGCCAGGTGATTGGTTCGAATCCATAAACGGGCCAATAGTGTTAACTTTAATACTGGTTTCCGTCACAGGTAGTTTTTACAGGAGGGGTTGTTCGTAGACTTGAGTGATATTAAGCAGGGGGACACTTATTCGCTTATTAAAGCTTATTCGCTTATTAAATTTAGCTAATTTTTTGAAATGTCTTATTAACGTTTTATCGGAAACAACATTTTACCGTTAGAAATAAGGATTTGCCGATGCTTTTCATCAAATGGGCCACTAAGCGCTTTCTCTATTGTCTGATGTCACGCGCTGCTGGAATAATTGTTAAATGTACTCTGCACATTAATTCTATTTTTATGTATTGTATTTGAAATCTTTTACTGTGAGCACTGCCGGAGTTTTAGCTTTCCATTCCTTGTTCATTTTCGTCTTTTTCAATGCAACACTCCTATGTTAATGGCATTTTTCATGTAAACAGCGATACTTTCTCTCTCGTTCTGGTTTGACATGGTCTAGTCTTAATCCACCTCATATTTATTGTTTCTGTCTTTGTCTCTGTTTAATAGATCCTGAGTTGCTGCAACTCGAAATTGAAAGGTCTGCGGAACCAGGTGTGTTCAGATTTTAAGAGCTGTACACTTGTCACTTGCCATTACCTTTTTTTTTCTGTGAGCAACCAATGCAAGCGTTTCTAAGCATGCTTTAATTTCACAAATAATGCCCCTCAAAGGGTAGATGTCATTTAGGTAATAACATTGTAATACATTCGGTTCCTACACAACTGATGCTTTGAGGGTTTAGCAACGTTTCATCGCCTTTTTTTCTTTGATCTTTTCGGACAGTTGAAGTCGTACAACGTGGTTTAAGGCAAGGAAACGTAATCTGACTATTTGTGATATTTTAGCAGTCATTTTAGATAAAACGCCTGAAATCATTAAGTGTTGTTATATTTGTAACTGTCATAAAGGTCATGAATGGCACAGCTAGGCGCAATCAAGTATATTTTTTCAAAACACATTCATCCCCTCAGAAATACTCACTACTGGGATCTTTGTTCGTCACAGGCCTGTTCGTTTCTTTATCTGCTGATGAGAAGTAATTTTGAATTCTCTGGAGCACAAGGTTGTGATCGAGTCCATTGGCAAGTAAGTGCGATATTACAATATTCAGCGCTTATTTTAGAATGTCCAACGAAGCTGCATTATTTTCTTCTGGTTTGTGGAATGCACAGCGTAATTTTTAAGTTGCATTTATACTATGCAGTGTTTGCCATTCAGACATTTTTCCGTTTCTGATCACGGCTAAAAGGCCCTTATCAATCCATTGTGTACATTGCAACTCGCGCAATTTGCTGCTTTAATACTTTCATAATTTTGTCGTAAAGGTTCGGGAATGCAATCGTTTAACTAAAATTTGCACGTTGAATCGTCGACTTCGTGTCGTATGCAGCAAATCGTTCTCATAGATTAATTTGGCTTCATTCGACGGACCATCAGAGACTACGAGCAGTCGTTTATCGGAAATCCAGTAAAACAAGGCAAGACAACATAAACAAATATTAAAAGGTGTATATAAATAAGCTACATTTTTTTTTTGAAAAAAAGGAGAACAAATGGCTAGTAAAAGCAGTTCCTCCAGTCAATCTTCACTTTCACGTAGATTAAATTCCAAGTTTTTGCCAGGGTCGGTCGAAGACAAGCCGAAGCAGAGCATATACAGAATAGTTCAGTATCGATACGTTATCCCTTGCATTGCACCACTGTACTCATGTCATCATATTAAAAGAAAAAAATTAGAAATTAAAAAGACGATCTTGTTTTACAGGGAGAGAAGTGATCCGTCAACAAACTTCTTCACCTTTCATATGTTCCCATATGTAATTAGTACTTTTTGCTGGGAGTATGTTGAATGCAAAAGTAAATTGTAAGGCTTGTTTTGCTTCCAGATTACCAGGGTTAAAACGGCTGTATTATAGCTTTTCCTGTTTTTATCTCAAAGTCTTGATTTATGTAACTCTTATAATGCGAAATTGCAAATAAACGCGAACACTTATGTGAGTTGTTTATTTACCAATTGAACAAGAAACATTTTGTTAGCATTTTTAGAGAGCATTCATTTGTCCTCCCAGGGAAATAAAAAAAGTCAAATTGAAAATTTAGTCGACTTAGGTTAGGAACCAATTTTTCCCGGTTTGCATGAATTTTTGCTGGTTCACTTTAAAATCGGCTTCACCTGTTAAACCGAATCATTCCTCCCGTGTTGAATGAAAATACACACTCATTTGTCGCGACCAAAGATCTTTCTCCTTTATCATCCAATTATTCGCGCGTGGGCGATCTTGATAAAAAGCTCTGTCTGTATTTGCCGAATCGCAGGCAGGTGATTTTTGTCATTAGTGTCAGTGATGTTTGAATAGTCTGCTTTGGAGATCGGCCCCACAAATAGGATCTACAATCTAGAAGACATTATGCTTTGCTTTTAGTTGACTTTTTTGCTTGTTATTTTATTATTTCTTTATTATTTTGGGGGGAGAGGGTTTGAGCTGGGAGTATCCCCTTTGTCCCTGCTCAGTGAATTTTAAGCAATACTTTCACAGCTTGCGACTCGAAGTGGTTTTCTTTTCAGCTTTTAAATTAAATACAGCTGAAAAATGCAAATTGGGGAACATTTTTTTTTTCGCATGCTTTTGCTGTTTTTACCGTTTTTTTTTTTTCAGACACTTCGCTTGGGGTACTAAGATTTGTAGCACCTGCACTTTACGAAACGTTGAGCTTCTCTGCTGTATTAAAATTAACTGAAAAGAGACGTAATATCGTCTGCAATCCTATTTATCGTTTTGTGTATTTATTTACAATTACATTTAAGTTTGTTTTCGGGTTAGGGGGGTGGGGAGATGGAAGAGAGCATGACTCGGGGAGGAGGCGAGTCAGTGTCTTCTCTACACTGGCATAGTTATTCGTGTTCAATATTTTCGCATCTTTCACCGAAATTGTCTTTCGTTTGAGTTTTTAAATTCAATACTTTTATTACAACATAGGCATGCCAAGACTAATAGGGCAAGCTGCCAAAGTGGCTTCATTTGTTTAATTGCTGATATCGATGTACCCATAACAATCAATTCAATTAACTTGTTTTCTGTTTTCTGTGCTGACATAGTAGAGCTCCGCTACAATAAAAATAAAGAAAACACTGTTGTTGAATTTGGGCTTTCTGTCCACCTAGCTCTTGTAGTTCTTGGGCCGCATGGTAGAGTACACAAGATGCAAATATGTGTCCCTCGTTAAATAACGTCTTTTGATTTGTGATTTGATTTGATCATGCTTACTTTATATGAATGACACAAATGTGCACTAGCCCTGTAAAGATAGCTAAGGAATATCACATGTGTACTTGGCAAAAGTCACTGACGGTCAAATTGAGCCATGAAAATAATTATGTCTTAATAAACCGACTGATTAACTATCAACTTAGTTTCATTTCACCTTAACTCTGTGCATTTGCGCGTTACGACGAAATCATGATGTACCAGTTCTTCAATTATGCCATCCTGTGTACTTTGTGGTCACGCCTTGAGAGCTGCTTTTTATGTCTGTATTTATGGATAGGTCATTGTGGCAGTCTCTAAGCTTATGGCTAGTGGTTTAAACCGAACAGCTGTCAATAACTGCCTCCAGGCGTTGAAGAATTATGCTGCTGAAGATAAAGGCATGAAGGTATTGTTTTTCTTTGTGTTTCTTTTTCTCTCTCTTTCTTTTGAGTAGTAAGACCAAGATCATGTAATACGTCCCTGCTAGCAGAGGTATCTTTTCTTTTTGCGTTCGCTGGGCTGCAGACGAGTACGGGAAAAGAGACCTCTGCCGTGGATCGACATTCATTTTGATCCAACCGCCGTTCATCCTGCGCATTCCTTTATAGTAATTCCGCTGTTGTTGAGTGAGCCCACACAACATGAAGTATCACGTGAGGGTATGGTCGCTAAGTAACCGCCGTGCATGCTCAACACAGTGAGTTTCGACCAATGGCAGAGGTGTCTTTTCCAGTACTCGTCAGCCCAGCGAACGCAAAAGGAAAAGAGACCTCTACTAGTAGGGAATTTTAACGCTTACTAAAGAACAGTTATCCTCTGTTTCAATGAACCAATTTTTAATCCTCTCAGCTGCACTGGAGTTAGCATCAAATGTAGATTATTGTAAATTAGTCTTCATTCTATACCTATGTATGTCCATTGGGAAGTTCTCACAAAGCTGCGCGATTCCGCGGAACATTGCCATTTCACTTTGCTGATGTTTTCGGAATTTCTATCTTCACTTTCAGCATACAGCGTTTACCTCTGAAGTTAAAGATCTAACGAAGAAGATCCACACTGTTTTGCAAGCGACTGCACAGATGAAGGTGAGCTGCTGTCCGTCTTGCTCATTCAGTGCAAGGCCCTTATTCGTACCACGTGATCATTTTACTTGGGGAGGCAGGCAGGCAAATTTGGTGTGGACGATGTTTTGTGGAGGCTGTGGGATGGGTGGAGTTGACTTATTAGTAGTACATTGTACCTGAAGACTGGTCATTTACTTCAGCCCTTTTGCCCCTTGATAACCGGAAAGGCAACAAAACATGGATGAATCTGAACTCTTCGTATCGTAGGACCAAGGATAAACAGTTCTTCTTTTTCTGTCTCATTGGTATTACGGTATAGGGAAAGTTTTTCCTGTCGAGTTAACTACAAAAAGAAGGGAGACAACACGAGGGTGGACGGGTGGGGTGAGTTGTATTTTCAGCAACTAACATCGGTGGATATTATGTGTAATTTTGTGTCATTGTAAGGTTTCCTAAATATCCATTGAGGAGTGGATGTGATGATGCGATTTCCTTTCTCCCAGAGAACCGTGGCGTGTGAAATTGTTATTCGCGTTCATCGGTGATTTTGCTCACCTTTTGGGGTTTTTTTGTGGTTTTGTATTTTATTCAAACAGGTTGCATAAGCTTTCGTCATTTTTACCTTGGTCCGTCGGTTTTTTTTTGTTATATCAGTGGATGGATGAATCTGGTTTGTGTCGCCTTTCATGCAATAAGAACGAAAGCTGTGTCTAAAATTACAAATCGAATATAGGAAAATAAAGGTTAAAGTACTTATGTTAAAGTCGATGTTGGTTGGTTGCCGCGGGGTAATTTGCAAATATCGCCCAAGGTTTTGAATTTTATACTATCTACAAAGATCTTCCCTCTAAACCATCTTCCGATAGTTTAGTTACATTACATTGGCAAGAGAGTAAAGATTGTGATGTCTGAATGGTCTATCAACCGAAAAATGTAGTTTCTTACTTAAGTACAACAACAGCGTGATCCTGCATGTGTCACATAGGTACCTGTTTCTCGAAATCTCCAAAAGCGATTCGTGAAACTACCGTCTGAGTATTCTGAAAAATCGATCTTTCAACATGCTTTTAAGACCAGAGACAACATAACAGTTGCAAAGTTCATGAATTGACTGAAATGTTTTCCTTTGAAGATAGAAAGTTAAACGTTATGCACGTGAAATACGCCGGAGAATTTTTCAGTGTTCTCCAACTACCCTTTGAGTTTTGAGGATCTTCCCAAGCGTTCAAATGTTCAATTTTGAAACTTGGTAAACACATTATATGAATTTTAGTCTGATTGATTTGGTTTTGTTTTGATTTTTCTATTTATGTTAAAGGCTACACTTTCCGTTTTTATTCACCGACGATTAAATTCGAGAAATTGTTCGCTCAGATTGCTACGTTTTTGCGACTTTATCGCAGAAAAAAGACGCGCACTTTTACTCTGATATAGTGTTTTAATTTAAATACCATTATTTTTCTCAATTTTTTCCCAATTGCAAAAACTGCCTTAAGGTAATTTCAGAGCTTAAAAAGACGCCTCCTTGCAAAGCTCTAAGATTTCTGCAATTAATTTTCATTAACAAAAAGGTGTACAAAAACTAAGCGCATCGAGGGACCGGATAGCAAGTTAGTATTTATCCGTGCTTGTCTTTTTGTGCAACGTTCTAATGTACGTGCGGAAAATGAGAAGAAATTAACGGTAAGGGCGTGAAAAGATCATTACTAACCATACACCAGCACAGCGGGTGAAATCAATCACTGTGTGCAGTAAAAAAAAATCAAATTTAAGTTTTACCTTTGCGATTTCTGGTGTTATTTTTATCGTAGATTTTTTACTGATTGACCGCCGTTTATCGCGACAAATATCACTTGGTCAGGATATTTAATGCAATTGCTTTGAATCAACTATGTATCGGCGAATCACGGTATTTGTTCTCTCGATACGAATGGCAATATTGGAACAAGATATTGAAATTGCATGATAGAATGATGTATCCCTTTTCGACATTTTTTTGTAATTCTCGCGCAAGCATAGTTTATTTAGCTATTTTTGAACCATTTATAATGTTAAGAAAATGAAAAATAAAATCATTGCTGCAGGTCTTCCTCTTTGGTACCTCGGGTTGTCGATCTCACAAATGCTCGATGTTTGTTATTGTATCGCGGGGTCGATTTAGAGACTGTATCGTATCGCGGCTTTGATATCGATATCTTCATATCTCGTGGAAGCCCCAATATTTATGTGACAAGAGAGGGGAAAAGTACGTGTGATGTTACCGTGCAGTCCTTCCTGTTATGTGTTATCAACAGAACGTATCTCTTGCGTGGCCTACGTGACAACGTGGTGTTTCAAATCTTAAACGAAATCTGATTCCCTTCGCATTTCTGAGACAAAACAACTAAGGCAAACAAGCTTGGATTTGGATTAGTATAAATTTGTGACGCCTCTGCCGTGGTAAAAGTCAGACATTATCAAACCAAAACTGAATTCGAGAATGGTTTTGCCAACACTTTCTTACGAGGACATTGTAAACGAGGTGTGGAGTAAAACATGGGCAGTTAGGGACAAGAAGAAGAAGTTGAGGCTTCATGCGATTGAGGAGCTTGCAGCTCATCAGCTAACTGTTCTTCCAGTTGTAACTTCTCCGTGTCTGCTGAGTCCAGCTAGTTCCCGCAAAGCTTTGTTTCTGGTAATTTGTCCTTTCTTGCAAATTTGGCAACTTAAAGGAATTTTTTTTTTGTCGAATTTAATTAAGAACTAAGTGTATTTTAGCTTTGTTTATGGAAAAGGTGTTGTGAGTTATAGAATATGAAAATTTGTAAACAGTTAGTTTCTTATACAGTGTCGTCAATCCGGAATTCTTCAGTGGCGAAGTCTGTCTTTAGAGAGAAGTTTCTTCTATTTAAATTAGTAAGGGGTTTCCATCTGAGGAAATCAGGTGGAAGGTTCGTCCTAATCTTTCGTGCTTTCTGTTTTTATTTTTTTCAAATCTTTCGAAATTTGGTCTTAATATTCCTCTTTTAACAGGTTGGTTCTTGGCCCAATGTCCCTCATTTTTCATAATTATTTAAAGAGTTAAAACAGTTGTTAGGTTACCTTATTGTGTGTGTAACCCGAGGTAGCAGCCGTCTCTCACCGAGAAAGCCTCATTTGAATAGCCAAGTCATTCGTTATGAACCGTCAGGGTCTTATCTTAAAAATAAAAATAAAAAATTCAGATTCGTCTTTCGTAAAACTTCTTCTATGTTGTGTAAACCAATTAAAACACAGTTATTGACTGTGCCTTCTAGGAATACGATGATGTCCCTGACATGTTAGTGGATCTTCAGTACAGTTTGGCCAAGTCTTACTCTAGTACTCCGGAATTGCGAGAGACGTGGTTAGAGCACATGGCTGCTGTTCACGAGGGTCATGAGAATTTCTCCGAGGTAATTCCGCTTTGTTTCTTCACGTGACTCTGAAACTTCTTAATGAACCTTTTCGATAGATTAAAATTCAGGGTGAAAGAGAGGTTTAGAGGACAAAGAAAAAGGAAAGTGGGTGATATGTAGATATTTTGTGTTTCTATTGTTTTTGTACTCACTGTCTCACTATCAATTTAAATATTTGATATTTTGAAAATGGCCTAT
>NC_090895.1:47535577-47538077 GCF_036669925.1 Montipora capricornis | reverse complement strand
TACCCATTCTCTCCATCACTATTAATGTAGGTTGGTCATTAAACTGAGAATTGGTGTCTGGATAATGGACTTACATTATTAATTGCTGATGTACTGATGTACCCCCCCAAAAAAAGTCAGTGTAAAAATATTCTTGTTGACAAGTTAAAGGTTTTGGCCAAGTCCTACTTTGGAAGACAGCACACCCCTTAATTAATTTATGACAAGGCAATGACCCATCCAGTTTGTAACCCAGCCTTTTCCTGAGGGAAACCTAGCTACTGGCTGTTATCAAACGGCCTCCTCTTTGCGCTTGATTTCCTAGCATTAAGGGGCTCTGCCATAACACCTGCATGCTGTCGCCTGTGACCCTGGTGATGTCGACCAACCACATTTCCTTTTATTATGGGTGCAAGCTGCCCTTGAATAGCAATTGCGTTAGCATTGTAGCCAAACTCTTTGAGAGATGGGTTGTCCGCTTGTGCGTTAAGTAAATTGGGTGGTTGTCAGGAAGAAACCAACCATATACTGAAACACTAAACCCCAGGCTTGAATCCACAGTTACTTGGTACTTCAGCAGATGGTGAATACCATCAAACATGCTGAACACTATAGAACTTTTGTTGACCTAGTCCAACCACTCAACTTAAGACTATCAATATGCTTTATGAAGTCACCTACATTCTTAAAACAGGGTTTACAGACTGAAGGAACTGTAGGTTTGGCTATATCATCAACATTTAATGTGAGGTATTTACGAGGATGCAAGTCGTCGCTTTGTTTACTTGCATGATTTTTAACTGGTAAATTGAGAGTGGGAACTGCACCAGTACGGAGAGTTTTCCTTGTTTCATCTGAAAACAAATTACCAAAGTTACCAAAAAAAGCATATATCCATTCAAAACCTAAAAAGCACTGTAGTGTAAAAGTACGTAAATACATGCGTACTTCATTGACTTTCTTCAAAGAGGCTTTTCAAAGACAATAATTCAATAGTAGTTTACTGCCGCAAAAACCTACTTTGAGGACGCTAAAAATATTTGCAATGATATTACATCAGAAGTATAATCTAGTTAAATTAATTCAAAAACCTACATAAAAACTCTAAGAAAAATATTCACTCTAAAATTTCATTGACATGGTAAAATACTTCCGAATCTGAAAAATCCTTTACGAGTTTACGCTTCAGATTGAAGTTAAAGTCGTATGAGCATTGAAAACAATAGGGTCATCGTGGCCTCCAGCCTTGTTATTAGCCTGAGTTATTAACACTCATTAGTCAACTACCTCGAATATTTCAGCTTCGAAACTTCCAAAAAGATTATTCTAATACAAGAATAAATACGAAAAGAACTGAAACTTACGAATTTCGATGTCTTCTGGCGTAAAATGCCTCTCGCAAATGAACACACTCCCTTCTATTATTTGTTTTCGGAAACTTGCGTCGACAACTCTGTCTCTCGTTACAACGTGCAATAACGCCTTTCTCCAGCTTTGTTTGTTTTTTTCAGCGGAAGGTGGAATTTTAAAAATACCGATCCCTTGGTATTTTGGCTTTCGTGACACGCCGCATCCAAATATTGAGCAGTTTACTCCAGGCATCACAATATATTTAGTCTCTGTAATGGCTGCCAGCTTCCAGCGTGCACCTTCGATGTCACGTGACGACATGAATTTCCGAGCAATAACATATTGGCTAAGGACTGGGCCGTTTCCAGACACTCCGTGGAGAGGCTATGGTTATAATTGGCGCATTTCGATACACTTTGTCGATTTCAGAGCCCCTCTCGCCGCAAATATGATTGACTGCAACTAAAAGACCAAGCAGTTTATCAAAACTCATTTGAACTTCCGAATCCTTCTTCGTTATTGGTTTTTCTTTACGTTGATGTATATTAATTGTAATTTTAATGTGCCATTGGTGTGATTTATTTTTCTTCAGGTCGCATTCGATGAGATGCAAAATAAAGTTAAGGAGCTAAATAATGTTATCACACAGAATCCTCCAGACATGAAGAAATTTCAGCTTGTTTTACAAGGCAGTGTCAGTGTGCAGGTACACGAGTGTTGCCTCATGTATTCAGAGGGGGGGGGGGGGAGGGGCGGGTGATTTTGTGCTGGAGGACAGGCGATTGTTCATCGATTTCGAGAAGATCTAGACGACTCGATGACAAAAGCTCTGGCTAAATTTGTATTATCGGTGTATAACCAGGTGATAATGTGAGAATTTTCGGTTGTGGTTATTTTGGAATGGTGACGAGCTTCATGTCCATTATTAAATGGTTTTAATATTGCATTTTAAAATCACTTTTCAAACAAAAAGAGCTGAGACCGTATTGCACCGCTGAAAGCATTGGACATTAAAACCTTACAGTACAACACACATGCACACTTTTGGATAGTACTAGCCTCAGTCCCCTCTCATATTCATGAGATGGTCTTTGATGCAGTGCCGTATGTGTCCTTTTGAGTATGTTTTGTTTTGTTTTGTTTTGTAATTCCTCAGATGAATGCTGGTCCG
>NC_090895.1:47516224-47522977 GCF_036669925.1 Montipora capricornis | reverse complement strand
AAGTGTACAGCTCTTAAAATCTGAACACACCTGGTTCCGCAGACTTTTCAATTTCGAGTTGCAGCAACTCAGGATCTATTAAACACAGAGAAAGACAGAAACAATAAATATGAGGTCGATTAAGTCTAGACCATGTCAAACCAGAACGAGAACGAATGTATCGCCGTTTACATGAAATATGCCATTAGTATACGCTTTTAAAGATCATTTCCGAACTTAAGCCATTCAGTCCTTAAGTCGCTTATATCAGGAGCAAATGAAATGTGCCAATTTTCAGGAGTGTTGCATTGAAAAAGAAGAAGAAAATGAACAAGGAATGGAAAACTAAAACTCCGGCAGTGCTCACAGTAAAATATTTCAAATACAATACATAAAAATAGAATTACTGTGCAGAGTACATTTAACAATTATTCCACCAGCGCGTGCACGACATCAGACAATAGAGGAAGCGCTTAGAGGTCCATTTGATTAAAAGCATCGGCAAATCCTTGTTTCTAAAGGTAAAACGTTGTTTCCATAAAACATTAATCAGATATTTCAAAAAATTAGATGCACGCTAAATTTAATAAGAGAATAAGCTTCATGAAGTGTCCCCCTGCTTAACATCACTCAAGTCTACGAACAACCCTCCTGTAAAAACTACCTGTGACGGAAACCAGTATTAACGTTAACACTATTGGCCCGTTTGTGGATTCGAACCAATCACCTGGCAGTATGACCACTTCTGATAAAAGTCCTCACACAGAAGTCAAAAGTGCAATAGACAATCTACTCGCGCCCAAGATTATGGACACCACCTGGAAGGCGCAAACCCGCTAGACCGAAGACCACTTGGCGGAGAAACATCATCTCTCAGCTTAAACAACTAGATATCACCTGGGGCGAAGCGCAACACCTTGCACACAACCGACAAAAGTGGAGGCGATTGACACTGGCCTTATGTCCCACCGGGGACGAAGAGGCCTAACTAAGTCTACGAATACAGACAATTAACATAAAATAGTGTCCCTATACTCTGCTCACGAAGGAGAGATTAACAGCTGCATTTAACCCAACCTTAATGTAACGCTAACCGAAATACTTCCCTCATTGTTTGAAACAAGTAGCAAAATGGCTTGGACTCACGTTAACAGGACTTGACGAGTTAGGGGATATTTACATGAGACCGGCATGAATTCGTATCGGCCTTCATACACTTCTTCTTATGCGTTTACATGAGACCGACCTGACCTCGTCTCGGTTGCGGTCTGAGTTCGTACCGATCTCATATAAATTACAACAAATCTCAGACGGGGTCGAGGAATTTCAAGCCAGGTATGCTTTCGGGTCCGCCATATATATATTTATTAGACAAAAGATATAATTTTGTCCCGAAACCAGGCACCAAGCATTTCGTCCCGGTTTCATGTAAACCGCTGCAAAAATTTCATACCAGTCTGAGTTCGTTCGGTCTCATGTACATAACACCTTAGATACTATATGAGAATTGGTCGCGCCTCTAATTGCGTGCATTTCTGGACATAGGTGACTTTAATGTGACTTTTCCCTGGTGGAACATCTCAGCCAGTCCACTTGGTGTCAGAAAAAAGCTAATTCTGACGAGTTAAGACTGGACTATTTTCAAGGAGCAAGGAGTTTATCGAACAAAACTCTGAAAAGAGTGTTATGTCTAGCCTGCTTCAATTAACTTCTTATACTAAAAAAAGATAAAAATACAGATGAAGTTGTGGGCTTCTTCAAGTTCAAGAAGTTTTTGCTTGGCAGAGAATGGAGGGAGGGGAGCGAAAGGAGAGGGGGGGGGGGGTGGGGAGAGGAAGGGGGTTATAACCGAAAAGAAAAGAAACCCAAACTGACGAAGTCGGCAAAAACCGTGCAGTTGAGCCATACATGTTCAACGGCTTGGAGTGGGCTTATCGCTTATCGTCAAAGAAACTTCTGGCTGAACTTCTGTTTACAGGAAGATGGGCTACAAAGCAAGAAAATCCAGAAAGCTCCTCGTCAGAGTGACAAAATTCCGTGCCTCCTTGAACAGGGAATAGTCTTCTTTTTTTCAAAATAAAGGAAAATTCTACGTACCTCGCGACAAAGATCCCCACAGTAACTCGCACTTCCCCTGTATAAAGCGGCTGGAAACTGTGGGTAAGGTAATGAAAGAGTGATGAAGAATGTCAAAGACAGAAATATCACAAAGAGAAGGCAAATCCCCATTATCGAGCAAGCGGCTCCGCTTATTTCCCTTTCGTTAATAGTCAAGCAACCGCAACTTTCACTGCAATTCCGAGGAATCTGACCTACAAGCACTACGCGCCGAACTTTGAATGCACTTTGGCTTCCATCAATCAAATTTCCGAACATAGCCTCAAAGATCGACTCCGCCTTCGGAAAGTGAACAGGATTTTTTGTTTACTTCCCAGCTCCAATACCATTATGACATCTTTTTAGAGGTTCTTCAGTAAGAAGATTGGTACAGATTCCGTCACTTTTCATCGGCGTCGAGTTCGAATGTACGAATGAACCGTGGGAAAGATGCTGATTGGTAGGTTACGTCACGCATCAATTGATTTCGGCGTCAACTCTCGGCTTGGCGTCGGAAGTTTGATTGATGGAAGTCAAACCGAAGTTTTGCCGTGCCATCCCGAAGAATTATGAAAATTGCAGTGGGTCTTTTGTCCTCTCCGTTACTTCTCCTTAAGTATATTTTCTTGGCAGACCTGTTTTGTTACACACCCAGAACGAGTAAAAGATAATAACAGAAATGCAGACACAATAATCGTGTTTTTTCCCCTCCCACAATGCTGATGCTAACACATTGCAACCACCTTGACGATCCTTGATGGTCGGAAGAAATTTGAGTGCAGCTTTAAAGGTAACCTTTACGGCTAAAATGAATACATGGGTGAAAGTGACTTGAAAGTGATTCAATGGCGACGTTCCACTCAACCACTTCCTGTTAAGATTGCACCAAATTGCCCGCAAATTGGCAAGCTAATTCGAGAAGGCTGAAAATCACACGTACTGCGCTGCGACAAACCGAACTAACGAGAAATCGTCACAATTATTCCAGATGGCGTCTCCGCGAAATTTTGAAAACAGAAATACCGTAAGCGATTATGATATTTATTTACTTGGTTGCAAATGCATTCTTCGAAAAAAAAAGGGTAAATAAATTTGATTGTAAACATTATTTAAAGAGGTTTGAAGGCACTTTTTGACTGGTTCCATGTAATATTAATCACACCTGGAAAATAATGAAAGATTTGATCTTCAACCAATAAATGTGATCATTGAAAGTGTGGCCGTTCTTTTGTTCTCCAGCCGCTTATTATGCAACTGAGAGGGGATATTTTTTCAAGGATACCCTAGCAACTAACACTGGGTTCATATCGTTCTAATGGAAATACAAATGATCAAAAGTTGGAGTTCTATAACCATCACATAAGACTTAAAATGAGCCACGATTTCAACAAATGGTTATGTACAGAGAGAAATGAAACTAGACAGGACTGAAACTACCACGCAACCTTGATCGGCACTTGGCCACGCTACTTATAACAGTGTATACTGACCTTGTTGATGTAAGATCTCAAGCTTGCAAATACATGTCTCATCATGAATTCTGATTGGGGAATCTGAAGGAAGCTCCACAGTACACTAAACACCTGATAAGGAATAATAATAATAATAATAATAATAATAATAATAATAATACTACTACTACATGAGAAATGAAATGATGGTAGAACCAACTGGGATCTCGGAAAAAATGCGAGCCCCAGATGGGACAGCATAGCTCATAACTGCATCGCGCAGTCACCTTAAAGCATATCTGAGATGCGGTTGGCCGCATCTCAGATACGGCTCAGATGCGGTTGGCCGCATCTCAGATATGCTTTAAGGTGACTGTGCGATGCAGTTATGTAGCTGCGTGATGCAGCTCGAGTCAATACCCACATTTCACCCTTGCTCGCCATAGAGTCTCCAGTAGCTCAGTGGTTAGAGCATCCGACTAGATCACGGAGGGTCGTGGGTTCGAATCCCATCTGGGGCTCGCATTTTTTCCGAGATCCCAGTTGTTTCTACCATCATTTCATTTCTCATGTGTTTATATCATTCTCACAATAATAATAATAATAATAATAATAATAATAATAATAATAATAATAATAATAAGTAAGAAGCAATTCATTCCGGGATCTTTAACCCAACCAAAACACAAGCTACCCGAATTTCCAACGTAACCATACTCAAATTTGAAAGATTTTCCAGGCGAAGAGAATGAAATTGTCAAGTTTCCACAACTTTCCAGGTTTCCCATAATCACAAACAACCCAGCACTATGGGCCTTACATGATTTTATGAAAGATTTCAGGAGACGATTCAGGGGAACGAGTTAGTAACTAAACATACCTTCTTCATCAAAATATTGTCACCCTCATCTTGCTCCAGCTGGAACTAAAGCAGACAACAAGGCCGTCAATTTATGTATTCTTGGCTAGCACTCACGTGATTAGCAGGCCATGTGGTGTACAAAACAAATGCAAAATGTCGCTCGCGTTTTGCATAATACTAATGTTCAGTACACAAACATGGCCATAAGTTACAAAATGCATGAAAAAGTTCATGCGATTTTTCCATCGCTTTTTTTCCATAGCAACTTCCACTCTATAACCTATTTATGCAGCAAGGTTCCCATAAGGGTCTCGCCCAAGGTTTACTTTTTGGCGAGCGAAGCGACATCCCAGTGGAGAGCTAAATAAATATTAACAAATATTAATAAAGCCAATTAACTGCTTAATGAATCTTGCAGGAGACCCCAACGATGGGCTTACTCAGTAGCAGGTTATGAACTGGGACTTCCGGGTTCCACGTCCTGAACACTCGAATCAGTTGGTCACGTTGCCTTGGCAGTAAGGAACTTAAGCAGGAGACGTCTTTAAGCCACAGATAGACACCGGAAGTAACCATTTCTGTGCCTATCAGTTTTTTCAACTAATCATCTCTAATACAGAAAAACATACTTAGCAATATAAAAGTGGTAGAGTCAATACAAAAATTAAAAATGAGAAAGGGGCTTATCGTTTTAAGCCCCCAAATACGACTGACATTCGTTATTTCACTTACCTTAAAATGACCGCAAAAGAGTTCAATCGTATCTAAAACAATCAGACCAACTTCGTTCGCCAGATTACCCTCCAACAGGACTCTAGTTTGAATGTCCATATTCAAGCCTAAAGAAGACAAAGAAGGCAAAGTGTGTTACCCAGAGAAAGAATGCTATGATTTAAAACAAGTCGATTCAGCATAACTACAAACTTTATTCATCAGGAAATCGTCAGAGCCTAAAAATCTTCCAAGGTGTTTGAATCTTGCGGATCGAGTTCCCCATTCACATGTTATGTAATGTTGCGTTATAATCTTTCTATATTAGGTGGACTCGAAAGCCTTGTTGGAGAGCACAACGTTTTGCGCAACTGTGGCGAGTTGCACTTGTCACGTTTAATTTGATTGGTTGCATAACTCATTGTACAATAATAAAACGATAACTAGTGACCCAGAATCCGATGCAAGATGGTACCTGTGTCCCCGTTCCTCGTGATTCCCTTTCTCACCAACAGTTTTGTGAGTTACACTTCTGGTGCCCGTTGCTCGAAGCCTGGTTAGTGCTAACTGTTGCTTAAGAGGTATCAAAACCTATAGGTTTCCATGAGATTTAACGCTGGTTAGCGCTAACATGCTTCCAGCAACCCCGGCCTTGTGGCTACAAATGTTATGGAAAAGACCGATATAAGGAAAGAAACCTAACGGTTGTCAACCACCAGTAGTAATTCACTTCCAAACGAAGTTTTCAAGCGTTTGTGCCTAGCGGTGGTCACCTGGATTACTCTAGGATTTTTCTTGTTGTGAACTGGCTTCCCGTTCTTAAGAGAAATTCAAACGAGCCCAAATTATTCTGTAAACTAGGCTACCCAGTTCTCAATGAAAAAAAAAAACAGAAACCAAACAAACAAAAGATTGCCTAGAGTCATGAGCTCTGTGTGAGGACAAGAAACCGAGAAAATACGGTGGCATTCAAATCTGACGTTTGCGGATCACCTTCGAAGCGGCCCGTGATATAAAATACCTCATAAAATACCTCATAGCAGCTAATTTTTACCTCCACTGCTTGCCGCTCTCGAGTGACGGGTCTTTCCCTGGTTGGACACACCCCCTTGGTATTTCTGTTCAAGGAACTGTTTGGTTGTTTCGCTGTTTGTGCTGCAACACAGTGTGTAAGTGGAAAAAGAATCAGAAAGGAAGTCACCATGAAAAGAAAACCAAACAAATTAAAGGTATATGATTCAGTGATGATGATTGGACTTTAGTGTCGGGTTATCAGATATGTCCAGAAATGCACCAACGTAGACGCAAACGTATTTCACTAAGCGTCACATAGCTCTTCTCCCCAACTTCAACACAACTTATGTCTCGGGTTATAAGGTTGACGCAAAAAGGCAAACCGGTGAACCAAGGCAATGGTGAAAAGACATTTACGAAAGACGTTTGCATTTAGTGTTATGACTGAATTACAATGTATCAGAGATTTAACAAACGCTTAAACTGTCAGAATATATAATTACACTGACGTAATGGAATTAAGACGTTGTTTTAACTTGGGTGTTCTTGAAAATTAGTTGCCACATATTTAAGAAGTCCAGTCTTAAAAGAGGCAAAATACGGCAAGTATTTTACTTGTTAACCTTTAAAGATTGTAAG
>NC_090895.1:47498724-47503724 GCF_036669925.1 Montipora capricornis | reverse complement strand
GAACCGACTGTATCATACTCTGCTTGGCAGAGACTTTCTTGATTTTTCTCTCTAATGAGAAGGGAAGGAAACCTTTGCACGAATCATGATGTTCTGTCACGCATGCGCGTCGTGAACTCGATGCAACATCACTTCACCTCTTCCGCTATAGGACAAACGTTAAAATTCAAACTGGCTATAAACCGGTTAAGAGTTCAATCATTCGCCCAAAGCTCTTGACGACATGGAGCGATTTCCTTTTCTTCTCGATAGAGAGAGAAAGCAAGAAAAGCTCTGTCAAGCAGGATAAGTGTATCACAAATTAAGGCCCCGTCCACACGTATCCGGAAATTTTTGAACCCGCAACTTTTTCTTTCCGGATTCAAAAATATTCTCATCCACACGTAGCGTACTCAAATCGAATTTGCTCGTCCACACGCATCTGAAACGTATCCGGATTCACTCTAGTACTCAGGACTCCTCAAGGAAACTGAGGTAACAGAGCAAGCGCCAAAAGAAGAAAATAAAGAAATAAAATTGCCCTCGGCAGCCATCTTATTAAGAATTGATTTCAAGGTAGGGAACTGGGCTCGATCTTGATATGTCATCCGGATTTAGCGTCCACACGGTTACATATATACATGCTTTATTTAAACACGGTAAAACCTTCAGTAAGAATACAATAGCCATAGTACAATAAAATTCAGTACCTACTGTAGTAATAAAAATACTGTTTTACAAGGTTGCTGTGTGGGAGCCTAACCCTCATTTACATAAAATCGATTCACTTCTTTTTTAAAAGATCTAACTGATTCGATCGTACGTAAATGGTTGGGGTAAGATGTTCCATTGTGAGGCCGCACTGTGTTTGGTTTGGGCAAATTAAGCTTCATTTCTAAATTCCTGACATTATATTTTGTGGTGCGAATTGAAAACAGGTCCTGTAGATAATCCGGAGCAAGACCATTTAATATTTTAAACATTAGGGTGGTTTTCAGCTTTTTCCGACACTTAGCGACATTGTCCTGACGTAGTGGTTAGAAGAAGATGGTTAGCACTCAAGTGGTAACTACTCTTGGTGATAACCCTAACCGCCCTGTTCTGCAATTTTTGCAGTTTATTGCACAGAGTAACGTTGCATTCGTCCCAAACAGAACTACAGTAATCAAAATGGGGCCGAATAAGCGGATTAAAAAATATCCACTCTGGAGAGCGTATTCAAAAAGTTCCGGATTCGCCAGCGAATTCGCCGGATAAGTGTGGACGGAAGGCGTATCCGGAAAGAAAAAGTTACGGATTCAAAAATATTCGGATACGTGTGGACGGGGCCTAAGTTAGTTGTCGCACCAACCTTAGCAATCTGAGGCTGGTCTTTAAGTCTGCTGATGATCTGTGGAACTAAAGCTTGCAGAAAATTCTCTAAACAGCGATTATAGCTATCGGGAAACCAGCTTTCTCGGTTCATTCGCTGCAATCCAAATGTGCAGAATTAATGTCAGGATAGGACCTCTAAAAATGATTGTGGATGAGTTACACTGAATTTCCAAACCGAAACGAAACTAACATTGGTCAGATTCCGAGTGAAGTTATTCTCCCAAAAGTTGTTGTAAGGTCTTGGACTCTAATTTTAAAGTTGAGTTTTATTTTCTTCTTGTATCTCTGCGGTATGTGGCCATTGTCATTGGCAGTATACAGGACACAATATTGTCACTTGGAGCAAACCCAAAGCCATAGTCTGTGATAGTTGATAATGAACGCTCATACACCGCATGAACAGATTCTTAAGGATTACCTCTCACGGGTCTTCTGGGCCCGGTTGCTCGAAAGCTGATTAGCTTAATCCAGGATTAGCGTAAACTTTTGTTTCATGTTTTCAACGTTCTGGTGAAAGTTTCCTTTGCTTATTTTTGTTTTTCAAGATTGACTTCTTCTAATGTAAAGTTTTACCGAATATCAGCCTTGAACAGCATTTGGGAGTAGAGAATAAAACTCCTTTGTTAATTTTTAACGTGAGATTAGCGTTAACCGGCTCTTGAATAACTGGCCCCTGTAGTTTAGTGGCAGAGCATCTACACAGGCGATCTGGGTCAGTTAAATCGCTTACGTTACGTGCGGGCACTAAGATATATACCGTGCATAACTTCAAAACATTTTGCACGTTTAACTTTTGCCCATAAACGATCATGAACCGGTTGAAACACTTTTCATTTTCATCGTATGTACCGTGCAACTGAAAACATTGATTTGCGAAGCCATTTTACGTGAGAAAATCCTCAACCAGTGGTCTTCATAACACTAATACATAGATTTAGCCAAGCCTAAAAGCGGAGCTCCCGTTTCTAACCCCAGAAAGCAATATAGAGTACATGGAAATAATTATGCTTCTGTATAAAGTACAAAAGTAATCGTCATTATTACTTATATTATTACTTATATTATTACTATATGTGTGAGGCAGCGAGGCATATATTAAGAAGGAAAACGTTACCTGAAAGCTAACCGTTGCAAATAAGTGTTTTGTCTCTCGCTCTATTTCTCTCACCTTTACGGTGATTTTCATTGAAAATTCCTCTTCTTCTTCCTCGGCTTCTCGAGACTTTCTTCGCTTAAATTTCTCAAATTTTGTGGCCTCTTGTCTCAAGCTCTTTTGCTTTTCTTCCACTGACTTTCCTGTTCTTTATCCCGTTGCTCGTCACTATTGTGATTTCCCGCCAGAAAAACGCGGGTTGCCAAATGCAACGCTTCCACGCGATTTCCCGCCAAGGAAAATTGCCTACACACTCCCGTCCTCAGAGGCTCTCCTACCTCCCCATTCCGACATTAGGGAGTTTTAGCAAAGACGACGGCTATGGCAACGAAAATGTTAGTCCAAAATATAACTTAGCGCTATCGCAAGTATTTCGCGATTAATCCGTCTTGTTCACCTTGTACAATATAGACGAACTATCCT
Organism: Montipora capricornis; assembly: GCF_036669925.1. Classification (NCBI taxonomy): domain Eukaryota; kingdom Metazoa; phylum Cnidaria; class Anthozoa; order Scleractinia; family Acroporidae; genus Montipora; species Montipora capricornis. Next base: position 47,500,795 of record NC_090895.1, on the reverse strand, counting down.
GTAACTGGATGGGTACGAACGGTTTTAAAGTCAAAACTGCAAATTACTTTTTACTGTTACATGCCCACGTTGTCGTCAAAACCTAAAATTTGGTGATTTCACGTTGTTGTTGTTTTGTGGAGTACGGCAAAGAAATGCACAGAAATTCGTGTTGCACGTGCAGCACGAGCATTTTTCCTTTTTCAACCGATAATATTCTTTCTTTGTGGCGTTGCCGTAGCCGTACCCGTCGTCTTTGCTTAAACTCCCTATTCTGTGCTGGCGGACGAGAGGAAGCGCAAACGAACGTGACGTTGTAACCAAAAATTCTCGCACGGATAGATTTCCCCAAAAATCTTACCCATGGTACTCCGCTGGCGAGTTTCCCGAGCCTGAGCTCCGCTATAAACCTAAAATATTGTCTTAACGCGCATGAACCTTTTGATTAAATCGGAGAGGTGTATAAACTCACCTTTAGTTTGTCCGACTGAACAAGCGTCTGTGCCATGCTCTTCACGATAATCTCGAACAAAAACCAAGAAAGCTACAAAAGTAAAACCATGAATTGCAAGTTAACTATCTCAGTCACCAAACTTCTGAATTTCTTTGAAGTTGTCGGCAAAAAAAGAACTACTCCATAAAATAACTCCAACCAAATCACTAACAGAAAAAAAAATGAAGCTTAAGGAGGCTCCAAATAGTTTCTCCTTTTTTTTTCACACAAATAAACATATTCTGTCCTTCGATACAGTTAGGGTAGTCATATCAAGACGTAATTTGGCCAGGGTATTAGGTACCCATTGCAGATTTCTCACATTATATTTTCCTCCAAAATAACCTTGCCAAGGCAACGACATTATACATTTCTTTGAGCCTTAAAATCAACATACATTGTCTTTTTTGAAGAAACGGGACGGTGAAATCTTCCCATTCAGCGTTACCAGATAATGTTAGAAATACTCTCTAAAATAATTTACTTGAAATTCAAGAAAATCTGTAGGCTAGTTTTTCGGTTTTTTAAATTTGAAAGACAAACGTTTTAAATTAATCTAACCTAACATGCAAAAAATGAAAACTTCACCATCCGGAAGCAGAGATATAAACGAGTAAAGTTGCAAAATCAAGAAAAATGAGGGCTTTACAAGATCAGTATCTACGCACGCGTCACCCGCTCATTCGAGTGGTTAAGTCCGTGGTGACCCATTTGAATCATGAGCTGACGCGAGCAGTTCACGAATTACGTGTATGGCTTACGCGCGCGCGCTCAGCTGAAAACCCTTTCGAGCTTCCTTAATCCAGTAGCGTTCGTTGCAATTCCCCTTCACTCCTTTACTTGACTTATTTCGCTCCCAAGATTGTATGTATCTTTTGATACTGCCTATTCTCTCACCACCTTTCTCTGAGGTTTGTAAAGAGAGTTTCAAAGCTAATCAAGCGCCACACTACCTTCATGAGGTCGTTGACAACCGCTGGATCTGCCCCAGGCTTCAAGTTTGACATCAGGTATTTGGACAGCTGTTCATGAATCGTTTTCGTGTTATCTACGGTGAGCTCAGTCACGAACACGTACTGAAAATATAAAAATAACAAGGGGCTCGGCGATCACCACTTTAAAATAGGCTTCACATTCTATCACGTATATGATCTACATGGAGCTTAAACAGTTCTAACGATAGAGCTTAGGTATTTAATAATGAGGAAGAAAATGAGGGGTTGATGATAATGACAGTGGAAATGGTGACAGTACATATAGGATCACAACAAAAATAGACACCGACATCAAGATGCGCTGCTTCGAGTCATAAATTAGGAGTCCAAAAACGCATTTAATGACTTCTATTCGATCACCCACCTCTCACGAAAAGGTCAAGCAATACAGAAATGTGACTTCACGTTTGAACTTCAAAAAACATTAAAATTAACAAACCTTCACGTAAGATTTCAGGGCTTCCAGTCGGTTGGCTTTATGCAGCTGGGCAGCGATACGAACAAAGACCCTATCAAACCAGACAAAAAAAAAAAAGGAATTTCGTGAAACTCTTTATCAGGGGACAGGAGCAATCGAGTCAAGTGAGAACAAAATCGTGATGCT
>NC_090895.1:47478724-47493724 GCF_036669925.1 Montipora capricornis | reverse complement strand
GAAACAGTTGGGATATTGGCCTCGGTATTTGGGAAATAGTGTCTGCTCCAGATACTCTGTAACTGAATTAGCGTCACTTTGTATACCGTAAGAAACTGAATTTTAAGAGTATGAAACTCAGTGAGTCTCAAGCAAATCTTGCATGATTACCGTTACCAAGTTTTTCGATCAGCCATTCTTAAGTTTGGTAAATTTAAGAAACCCTTAGGGTGTTCCAAACTGCATAATGTACAAAGTAAGACAAGAAAGAGCATAAATACAATTAGATGCAGATGTACGATATGCAAATTCAAAACTACATGTAACCTCTGTGTTGACAGTGGAAACAAGCTTGGTGCAGACTTTGAATAAAGGCTTTTCTCTGTCTACCCATTTTAATTCAGGGCCAGTGGTCTAGAGAAAATGGATAAAATGTTATTTTTTGAAATAAATGAAAAAGCTTGTTTAACAACCTCAGGAAACAGTCCCGCCCCACAGCTTCATGCAACCAGAAGTAAAAGATTACACACGTCATTCGATATGCATCTTGTTTCTCTGTCGTGCACTCCTTTGCTGAAATGAAATGTGTATATTATCCAATAATTTTTCGGTGCCTGTTTTACAAGGGACATAATTGTAATTTGTGATAATTGTAAATTAGCATAACTTGCTATTTTGTACATATCAGAGGCCTGGTGAGCCGTGTTAGGTGCGCAGTGGTTTGAGGGATTTAGGTTTGTAGTTTGATGTTAATTGGCTTTGTCATCTACAGTCAACCTTCGCCGCGTGCACAAGTCCACTTTCGTATAATGTATTGTTTTATTACACATAACATGATAATTTTATCCCATAAAGCTCATTTGTACAAATCTATACGCTTTATTTTCACATGTGGAAAAGGCTTATACAGCCAGTCAGAATGGCGTACAGCTATTTCACCTGTGGAAGTATAACCAATCAACGATAGCGTAAAGGCGTTTCCATGCCAATCACTCGTTCATCTCGTGCAAATCGTACTTTGTTATTGAATTAAATTAAATTTGCATTTGGTTCTATTGTTAGTGAGTTTTTGTTTCTAATTTGCGTTCAGAAAACTATTTTAACAAAAATTCTCGTCTTATGTTGTTTTTTGACACAAAGAACTCGTGAATAAAACCCCGTACGACGCACTTACTATGACGTAAACTATATATATCGCGCTGAAAAGAATGCTACATGCCTTCGTTAGGCTGTTTATGTTAACGTTCCTTTGCATTGTAAATAGTCAGTGTTTTTCAATAAGAATACCCTAGAACCCAAAGGGTAGTACCACTGCCTTGGTCGGAGGTACACTTTCCCCGGTTTTTTCCACCTGCTGGTTTTTAGGGGTTTACATCTCCGACCCTGATGTATTGCTCTTCTCTTTATAATAGGGTTGATGTATAAATGTTTTTGTACCCATTTCAATGCTAATAAATGGCACGATGGCTTGGCTAGGCAACGCACCTATACATCATCTTGCTAGAGTGTCCGGTTGAGAAGTGGAGGCAAAATGTGATTTTTACATCAAAAATCACTATTGCTAATTATTCATTTATTATCATCGTGTTATTATCATCACCATGGCAACTTACTTGGTCTTGCAAGCGTTTATTACTGGACAATAAGTTTGCAGGTTTCCACCTCTTGAAAAAGCCAGCGATCTTAATTAAAGTTTTGCCTCCAAAAATTTGAAATGCAAAAGTACACATAAAACACCGAGGTTTTTTTTTTATTATTATTTTACTATCAGGAACTTAATGCTTGTAAGGAGTGTTGGGCAAAATAGTTCCAGTATGTAGAAAATCGAAGCTGCGGCGGCTTTTTTCAAACTAATTTCAAATACACAAGCTTAGGCTATTCTTGAAAAATCTTACCATTTTCAATCCACCATAATAGGCAGACAAATAGCCACGAGGAGATTGGTTTCCTCTGTTTTGACTCTGAAGCAAGAACGATTACAAGTAAAGCTCGAGTCAAAACACAAATGTAAAGTTTGAGATAAATTTAAGACGCATAGTAAATTCGTTTACCAATATTATGAAATTAAAATGCGACCATTAGAGTTACTGGGCCATAATGTGCTTCACATTCGAGCTGCTGATCTCAAAGGGCCCTGGGCAACTTCAATGCACTGTAAACAAGCGTTCAACTCTACTAGTAACTTACACTGTTCCCTGCAGAACTGGCATCCAGGCATAACCAACTAAAATAAAAACGAAACAACAAAAAGATACAATTACAGCCGCCTGTCCATTAAAGTGTGCAACACTGTTACTCACCTCCTCGTAATTAAGTGTTTTCCCCCTGCTAATTTCGTACATCTTCACAATTAAAATTTAAAAAATGTAGGTGTGTTTTTTATGTTTGTTTGTTTTTGGGGGGGGGAGGGGGGGGATAAAATTCTCAAACTATACACCACAATGATGAATGCCCTTACAACGATCCAAGAAAACACACAAAAAAGGCTGCGCGACTAAAGCCACTCGGCAAAAGAAAGGCGGTGAGAGAACTTCTCTTCATCAATCGGCCTTCATCGTTTTATGCCAAGAAGAGAATCCTCATTAATCATTACGTAAGGTCTGGAATTCCTTTCTATTAAACCTGTGAAACGATTGAAATGCAAAGATATTTTATGTGTATATATCGACGATGATGACCCGGGAATACTCGCAAAATATCGGAGTTCTCCGAACAGGAGTCGAACCAAACAACCTTTCGATTTCCGAATGTCTACCGCAGATCTACAGAAGACTCGTTGGACCTTGGCAATTATTAAACTAGGTTCAGTAGACGTAAGTTCTTAAAAGTCCTCTCTTGTTCGGGCTTTCAAGACCTCAGAGAATGCGTTCCACAGCACCACTGACCTGGTGTCTCTATGGGCGCCGGTTTTCCCTTGTATGATCCGGTTCCAGTGCTACTTTTGGTCTGCTCGCAGGCGATGTGTTGAAATGTGAAAAACACATGATGCTTCTCTGTTAGTTGAGTCGGGAGCTTGATTTTACCCTGTGAGCAAATAAGCGTGTTGTAACGTGAAATATAAATAATGAGGCTAAATGAAAGGTTTCCAAAGGCAACGTTAGAATTAGAGATACTGCTAACCAGAAATGTGACGCTGCTCCCATTGACAAGTATAAAAAGTGGTACTGAGCATTCCACTAACTGCCTCCTCAGAGTGACAGAAGCCCGGACATAAATTGTGGCGGGGTAACCTCCGATCGAACCCTTTTTTTCCCTCAATTTTTCATTGGTTCTCAAACATCAGCGAGTAAAGGCACCGCAAGCAACCCCTGTCATCCCATTATATTTTGCGACATCTACGGATCAACCCTACCCATGGATGAGATCTCAAAAGGGATAAACCATCACACGATTCCATTAAAAATGGTACTACTACAATCATCAGGAACACGTCATCTGAGAAAGGCAAATTTCTATAGACTGGCAACTCCATTTAGGTCAGGAACATTTAGAAATGACAAATCGCTATTTTTACCAAAATTGCTTGTAATCTCGCAATCTGATTGGCTAATTTGCTGTTGTTGATAAGAGTCTTTATTATATATCTCAGATAGTACGCGCGCTGTAATTGGCTAAATTAGCGGGCCGTATTCTACAGTACGGCCCGCTGTACGGCCCGCTAAATTTAAAATTTCGATAAAACATCATCTAGCGAGTTTTTCTTGTCATTTCTGTTGCATAAACTTAAACTGAAAACTGTTTGAATCTTGCAAGCAACTATTTCAAACTTAACAGCCAAGAAGATTTAGTTTTTGGAATTTTGGCACGGCAATCTTTGTGGCAGTTGAGCCTTCCGCTTGACTTTGACTAGTTTCCTTGCCCGCACGCCGGATTAACCTCAGAGATATAATAAATATCTTACTAACCTCGTTTTCTCGGTCCGTACTGTAAGTTACGGATCCTCGTTTTTTCCCGTTGATTTATGGCCCGCGCGCTTCGCGCTTGGGCCATAAATCAACGGGAAAAAACTCGGTCCGTAACTTACAGTACGGACCTCGAACTCGGTTAGTAAGAGGTATAGACAACGCTGCTCGCGTCATGCTCGCGTCAATTTGTCACGAAATGCAATAGCCAATCAGGAACGCTCATTTTGTAAAATAAACCAATCATATTGCTAGAAAGTTATAGACAACGCTTGCTCTTTCTTTGTGTCATGATTTTGGTCACGCTCTGAAATAAACACTTCTTTGGCCTTGAATATTGTGCTAAAAAAAACCAATTGAAAGTGATTCAGCGTTGTCTGTACTCTTATCGACAACGATATTCGTCATCACAGTGGTCACAATTTGTTGTGGACTCACTTGTCTGCGCCTCGTGAGTCCACAACATTTTGACCACTGTGATGACGAATATCGTTGCCGATAAGAGTCCAGACAACGCTGAACCACTTTCGATTTGTTAATTCTATTTTAGTTGCAATCTTTTAAAATAGAGCACAAGTGTTGCAATAATGTGGAAGACTTCAAGTCATTAGAGCGAGTTTCAATCGAGTGCCGTAAAACCAAAACCAACGTAATTACTTTGGCCAATCATAAAGGAAGGAAACAATCCAGTAAACCAATCAAAACTCGACACAAAGCGCAGGAAAATGTGAACGCGCGAGCCACGATTGGTTTTGGTTTCACTTCTAATTGGTCGAAAAAAGGGCGCGAGAACTTGAGGGGAACCAATTCAAACGTTGGTTTCTTTAAGTGAGGAGTAACCGGACTACCCAGACGAGAAACCGCTTGAAGCAGAGAAGGGAACCAACAAATTCGATTCGGTTCCGGCAATCGAAACTTAAACAAACAACGATAGGTGGCAAATACTCTCACCATTGCCCCAGCACTACCCCTTGGAGAGGAAGATAGAGATAATAAAAAAAGGCTCCAACATTCCTCTAACCTTCTGGACAAAGGACGTGTGGAGAAGGTGTATCTGAACCTAACAAACAGAGACTGACTGACCTCTTCATAAAATGTGGGGTTTGTACAGTGATGGACCACAGCTGCGTATGCGTGTGTAGTGAATCCAGGACTTCCTTTCTTCTTGTAAATACACTACAAAACCAACAGTTCACTCAACAGTTGCAAAAATCCATTCATACAATAGAAAGCTTACGGTGACAACAACTGGTACGACAATGTAGCATACAGAAGGTGATCCGCAAGTACAGCTGTACAATATACACCAAAGTATGGTCTGAATTCCACTGAGTGCACACAGTTATAGAAGTTCGAGAACTCCTCGTCAAGTGCTCTGTTCACGTGCACTCTCCCACAGACTATTAAATTTGGTCATTTTATACGAAGTTGCGATGCAGAGCTAGGTCAGAAAACTTCTTTCTTTTCTATACTGGTATTGCCATTGTCATCGTCTTTTTCTTTGCATAAGCGCCTACATATGCGTAGTAAAGAGTTCGATACCGGCTGTCCGAAGTGTCGTACGGGTACGAAACCTGCTATGTGACAATATTTCAGCACAGTCTCGATCCCTACAACCACACAATAATCCCCAGGAAGTGAAAAGTAAAATGGTCAAAGATTTTAGTTATCTTCAGAGGTCGCGAATGTTCGTCATCAGAATCCCTAAATTCAATCTTAACGGAAATGTTTCTGGCCTACCGGGGGATAAAAAATATACCATACAAGTTTTCTGCGAAATTTCGCTTATCGAAGCCAACAAAGTATTACTTAACTTAACCTTAATCAGGAAAACCTCTTTCGAATCTACTTTCAACACACTAATTTACATGTAAATTAGTGTGCTGAAAGTAGACGAAAATATGTTTTTCCGACGTCAATTCAAGTTGCACTTGTATTTTTACATGTACACGCAAAAATGCGCTCAACAAACATCGTTACAAGTTATTGCCACGAGAATCCGACTTGTAATTACAGGTGTAGCGTTACACCTGTACAATTTGGTACGTGTAAAATTCAATAAAAGTTTTACTGGAGTCCGACTTGTGTCTTTACAAACGTCCAAATAATAATAGTTAATTGTTATTAATTATTACAAGTGCAAATTACAAGTCTTAAGTTACTTGTAAGATTAACATACGACTTGTAGGAAACGTATTCCCAAAAGTCATCGTCGAGCGAAGGAGAACTTGATGAGCCATTGAGTCACCGAGCTATTCGGCACCCTGGAATATTTGAGGAAAGACGGTTGTTTGACCTCCAAAATCCACGAGAATTGCGGGAGAAATATCGCCTCTGTCGAAGCATTCGAGTATTTACTTGCAGCACTGGGCAAGCAGCTTGAACAAATAAACCTCGTGCAGCTGCAACTTAAACATGTAGTCTCCAAGCGTATTCAAGTTACGTTACAATCGTAAAGCGACAGTTGTACATTACAATTGTATCGTGAACCGGGCTACACGTGTAAATTTAGAAAATCTTCTATTGAATTTATTAATTTACAAGTTGGACTTTACACGCGTAATTTACACGAGTAAAAACTAGACGTGTAGCTTTATTTTTTTATTGAATTCACAAGTAATAAAAGTGACTATACAAATTAAAGTCTACTTATCTTTCATTCTCCATGTTAGATACTTATAATAATGATTGGGAGGCAGAAATTTAGAATTTGAATGATAAGATTCTGCGCGGTCGGAAGTATTCGTTTATTCACACTCCAGTTGGTTTTTTTTTTATTTTATTGTTTTGGGCAGTTTGTGAGCAACATTGAGAACATAAAAGATGCCAAATCATCTTTCGGTTTTTATGAATGGCTTCGAAAGCATAATAAACCCTTTATTCCTCAGAATGTTCTTTTAGCGAGTAGTTAATCAGGGCTTGAAATTGCGACCAATATAGTCGCATTTGCGACTGAATTTTCTCCCTTTGCCCTTTCCAAACAAAAGTGTTACCACTTTGAAAGTGGGGTGCCTGTGAACTTGCTTGATTTCTGAGCGCACTTCCGCTATCAACAAAACATACATTTTACATTTACATTTAGAATCCAAATTTACCTTGGAGAAAACCTTTTGGTTACTGTAGTTGAGTGAAAGTGGATAAACATAGAGGTTATTAACGTAGGCAGTGTGTGGATGAGCGGCCTCTGGGCATGATTGACAGAATTCCTCCACCTCAACTGTTGGCCGAATGACTCCACATGATTCATCCCACGGTTTTATGGGAAGCAGTGATGACGTCAGACAATCTGTCAACAAAAAATAAGTATGTCTCGATAGTCGTCGTTGCAAAGTACAGCAACGATGCAGCTCAACAAGGTCGGACCGTGAGCATACTAAGGCGTCTCTGGCAGCCGCTATACGGTCCATGCATGACCTTAGAGCACAGCTTACAGCCAGGCGGAATCAGCTGTAAACTGGTTTTTGCTGAGGGAGAAAAACTGGGGAACCCGGAGAAAAACCCTCGAAGTGGAGAAGAGAACCAACACAAACTCAACACAAACTCAACCCACTCGAATCGAACCCGTGCCACAATGGTGGGAGGTGAGTGCACTCACCACCGCGCCAACCCTGCAAGGCAATTTCATCGCTAATTAATAAAATGGTGTTGGTGTTATTTCCCTTTTAAATGATGGATTTTTTGGTTTGTTTATCACTACGAAAAAAGTGAAGTGATCTTCGCACTCATCTGGTCAACATAAGCAACTGCCATTTATAGACACCAGAAAATTTCAGGTGGCTTCATCGGGATTTCAACCCATGACCTCTGCGATGCCAGTGCGATGCTCTACAAACTGAGCTATAAAAATACCACATCACTGCTAAAACAGTTGAGCTAGGATCCCTTCTAGTACAAATCAGTGCACGCCTTTTCAATGGAAGCCCCGCTTCGACTACGTATGAATGGCCGTGTGATATACATTTAAGGTACATACCAATTGGACAAGGTTTTTGAAGTAAAGTAAACGTCTTTTGTTTTTAAATTAACGCATCCATAACATGAATCTCCAGGTGCAAACGGAGATGCTCGTGAGATCTTTTTCTAATGTTATCAGCGAATTTGTAGCATTTCTTAGAATAGTGACCCTTCCATTACAGATTCTTTTTGACGTCAAAACCTACAGAAATTCCACTTCAGCTCCATACTTTCTTTTCTGTTTGGATTTGTTGTGAGCCTCCTGTTGCTTTGTTTTTTCAGTCATGCTCAAAATGGTCACAAAAGACTCGATCCCAAATGACAGGGTTCGTGCTGCATTTTGTATATAAAATTCCAGGAGTATTCAAGGAGTTTTCAAGAACCAGAAATTGAGTTTTCAAGGAGTATACAAATTATTTGTAAGGAGATTTCTATATGCCATACATCGTGTTTCAGTGTTTTCTTTGCTTTTCAAGTCCCCTTGAAGTCCAAAATTAAATTCCAGGGCTTTTCAAGCACTTCAAGGAGTAGCACGAACCCTGAAATGATGTCCCTTTGTTTTTTTAGTTGATAGTCTGGGACAACAGCCATGCTGAAGAAACTCTCCCAATTGATGTCCCCTGTCTTCAGTCTTTCATTACAATTTATAATTTATAATAAGATCTACAATGCATGCATTTTGATTTGTTCTCACCCTATGCTCTTCTAGGGGACAGACACAGTTGATGTCATCATCAAAAACGTACGTTTAATTCTTTATATAAAACAAATAGATTCCAATGATGATGTCACGGTTGCCACATGTATCTTTTCCATAATAAATCACAGATACCATCAAAATGTAGAAAGAACAAAAAGAATGGCACACAAGGCGATAGTCGAGTGTGTTGTTCATCACTGTAAATACTGCTCTTAAAATTCCAAAACAAACATGACAAAATGAAAAGAAACGAGCAGAGACAAAATGAGAAACACCCAAACGAAAATAAAGAAAGCAATAATTAATTCCAGTTTAATCAAATCTTTCCACTCTCATTTTGATAATTATTGTTTCTGTCATTAATTTCTGGTCACAATGGCTCTAAACTTACGTGACACTATAATTTGTCAGCAGTTTAATCATTTCATCATCACTAAGCTTTTCCCTGTCCTGCAAAACAAAAAAGCCTAAATTTAAGGATCAAAGGAACCCTAAAATACATGTACATTCAAAGCCGCTTCATCCTCTGTCCATGAGAGAATCTGAACAATTACTATGGCCATTTACTCTGAGCGTAAGTTTTGGATTTCAATTTCCACCATTACCCGTGTTCAAAACTGACCAATTGGACCTCAGAGGGTTGGATCCAGGAAAAAGTGACGCCAAAGGCTCACTCTGTAGCTTAAAATTTCAGCGTGCGAATGCAGCTTATCATATATGCAAAAGGCAAGTTTAAAAGTCTGAAAGTCCAAAACTCCCGCATTGCATTTTAATTCTCTGGCATACACACACATTGCATTATTAAACTAGAGAGCCTTTGACGTCATTTTTCTCCTCGATACAGCTCTCTCAAGAACTCAAGTAAATTTAGTAATGGCAGACCATTAAATAGCAAAATTCCAGTTAAAATAATCAGGTGTCTTTTGAAATCAAGGCTTAAAAGTTTGGTCGCTTAGTGCTTAGTTAACATAGTTTTGAAATCCAAAGAAAAATAAGAATTGATATTTTGGTCACAGGGTCACTTCATGTTCTTTCTTTAAGTGCCAAAAAAAGGGGCAACTTGTGTGGGCAAGATAGCAGTTGCTCAATAGAAGTTTTCCTGTTACAGTTGTACATGCATACATGTATTCTGATTTAAGAAGCGAATGAGGAATAAAGGTGTTCATTCAAACAACATCAACAACGAAAAGACTGCCAACCTGTTTGTAAATTGATGAAATCTCACTGCTGTCCAGTTCCCCCTCAGTATTGAACAATGGTCTAAAAAGAGAAAGCAAAACAAAGAAACATGAAAATTTTATGCATTTTAACAATACTGAAGTCAGGGACCACGCCCTTCTAGTAGGTTTTCAACAAAAGCAGTAACAAACTCGATTATTTAAAGGGACACATACTTAAGCAAAGTAAGTGCCCATCATTCTCCTTTCTTTGGATACAAAATTGAACTTTAGGTGAGAATGCAATTCAAAACCAAAACCTAATGGTTAATTCCATCCTTGTTAGTGTATGTTAACCCTGAGAACATTTGAAAATACTCAGGATAACAAAATGGGACATAACATGACTCAACTACTAATCAAAACAAAAGAGGGCAACTTTGGTAGCTCAGCAAGCAGTGGCAAAAAGGTTGAGACACTGAATTGAAAATTCACCTCTTCTTCCTAAAATCCCTTTCCCGTTCAAAAGAAAAGTCCCTTATCCGATATGACTCAGTTCGTGCATAAGGTAAAGGTAAAGGTACAGGTTATTTAACGTCGGAAGTTCCTTTACTCTCTAGAGGGTATTCTCCCAGGAAGCCAACGGTGCGCTCATTTTACCCCCCTCTTTCCATCAGTGCTCTGTTTTAAGGGTATTTAAAGCTACTTAGGCTACACTGAAAGAAAAGAAGTCGAAAGAAGGATGTGAGATCCGGGGATCGAACTCGGGACCTTATGCACCAAGGCCGCGCACTAGTACAAATGTAACCGACTGTGCCAGTAGCCACCCTTGCTCCTTAAAATATTGGACAAGTTTCCTCTATCTAGCCTCCATACATGTCCAAAATACACAAGCTAAGTCTGGTTATAATGTTTCATGCTGTTGACAATCTATCTCACCAAACAAAAACAGAACAAAATCCTTAACCCTTTCAGGCCCGATAGTGCCAAATGGCACTTATAGATTTTACTCTGTCTAACGCCAGACGATTTTACTCGTCAATGGGGAACCCCTCGGGCCTGAAAGGGTTAAGCTAACAGCATCCAAAAACTATGTCCCCGTTTAAACAGTGCCAACGTATACCTTCTGGTCATAAGTAGCGCTAAAAATTAATACAGTACTGTTCTATGCTTCATTGATAAGGCGTTTGACTAAAATACAGTTGTACATTGTAAAGTTGTATGACCTGACTTCTGATGATGGGGTCACCTTTACCAAATAGTTGATTCAACTCAATTTGTGTATAATTTATTAGCTAACCCTCTTAACCAAAAGGACGAGAAGATCTGGCTATTTTTGGTTGTGGTAACAAAATGAAGTTATTTCTCATCAGTTATTTAGAGACACCAAGTGTCGGTTTGCCTAGAGTTGACAACCCACAACTTCCTGCACTAGTAAGTTTGATGTTCTAACTAAAGAGCCACCTACATTGTGCTTCAGAGTTGGTGTGATGTCTGTAATGAATTTTACCAACTTAATAAAATTAACGTAGATGTAGATATAGACTCACCTCGCAGTCCATCCGAATGGCATGCCGTATTGTCCAAGGCTCTTGCAGCAGATTTCAGCTAGTTTGTGTGCTTTCTGTGAAGCTTTTTTGGTGTCTCCAGACTTGAGGTATGCTTCAACAAAGGAACCGATACTGCCCTGTAAGACTTTCTCTATTCTGACCACCAAATAAACCTCTTGGTTGGGATCAGTTATGGAGAATATTGCCTAATCAAATATCAATAACACAGAAACACCTCATTAATTTTTGATTGATCACGTTAGATGCTGCTACATGTATATTGTGTTGGTAAATTTACAGACTCTTGAAGTTTCATTGTTTGAGTTGTCAAGACAAATACAGATTTTACTCTGTCTTAAGCCAGATGATTAATTTTAGTTGTCAATGGGAGACGCTTCAGGGTTAGAAAGCCCAATTTCCAGTAAGACAAGCACTGGTCCATAAATTTACATGTAGGCACAACACTTAAGCCTAGCTTTCATATGTCGGGAAAATCTCAGACGATTGGGGATTTCGCAGTTTCGCAAGCATCTAACTAATGAAAACCATAAATCGCAGACATCCCCGATAATTCTGGGATGGTTGGGGATGAATCGGGAAAATATGCATGCCCTAATAATTATTATGCTAGGGTGTCTTGAATTCCCATTTCCTGATCCCCCATTTTATTTTAATTTATTACCTTCCTGGGACAGCTGTACTCCACCTCCTGACTTTCAAACTCACTGTGGTTAACATTGTCATTTGTGTGACCATTCTCAATCAGGTCTGATCCTCGAAGCATGTCTATTGTAGATCCATCATTGAGATCACAGTGAAAATCCTCAGAAATTTTGATTCCCTTTTTGGCATCAAACAAAGAAATAGAAATAAAAAATGGTTCAATGTTAACTTCATTTCCATTGGCTACAGCTCTCAACAAACGAAACTTGAGATCCTCACATTCCACCACCACACGCATACAAACACTTCTGCGTCAATCCTCGCATCATCATAATTTACACAGGTACCATTATTATCCAAGTCATGGACGAGAGAAAAGAGTGTCTTTCTTCCATCCTTCCTTCTCTTTGCATTCAACACCTCTGTTTCTTTGGAAAATTCAAGAAGTTCTGGATGCTTACTACCCTTAAGACTTTCTCGCAAAGACTGATGGAGTTTTGGCCCTTTTAATTTGCCAATCACACTGAAAGGTGAAGTCTTTGCACCCGTGTCCATATCAATTCCCGTAACTTTACACAATGCTGTTATCCATGAGTCCATTTCAGACTGGCTGTCAGCAACCAAACTGTACATTTTGTCTTGGATGCCGGGATGTGAAGCTCAAAACCATACATTCGTCCTTTTATCCCCTGAAAAGATGTAACAAAGACAAAAATTAATAATCATAAGTGACCGTCCAGGTGAAAAGGATGCTTAACCAAAAAGCGTTTCGAGTATGTTTGTGTTTGAAATGCGTTTGATACACGTTTGAAACTGTTTGAAATGCATTTGAAACTGTTTGAAACCCAAGGTGTTTGAAACGAAGGAAAAGGTGTTTATTTGTGTTTGAAACGCCAACCTGTGCTACATCTGTCAACAGTGAACATAATTACAGTATTACTTTCACAGCAAATTATTTTAGAAGAGAATGCATTGAGTAATAATTATTTTCCGTTTCATTTGTTTCTTAAAAGTACCCTTTTGTTTTATTGAAGCTTACCGGTTATGAATTAATCAGAAAACAACGTGGCCGAGGAGCATATATTGCTGGCGAAAAAATGACATAGTGTTTAAAGTAAGGAGCGAGAATTCCGCATAAACTGCTTTGACACCTTGTGGGTTGTTGTGTGAAATAACAGTGGCGTTAAATTTGATCATGGAAACATAGTCATGGAAACATTGTCTGCATTGCCAGTGACATTTCAATGCATAAAACGTGGCTTTGCATGTAAAAGTGTGCATGAAACAAAATCAGCTGGAAAAATACCAGCAACTCCGAAGCCATTTGCGTGACTACAAAGCTTACCCTCGGGAGAATCAGGCTGTGTCGAAAAGTGGGACGTGGACGCGGGGACAGGGGACGTGGGGACATGGGGACTCGGGGATGTGGGGACATGTAGATGCTGGGACGTGGGGACTCGGCAACACATTTTTGAAGTACATGTACAGAATTTCAGAAATGGGAGAACATCCCCAAAAAAGTTGAATTGCTTATGGTATTTTGCAAAAATGATCAACTGTATGCTTTTCAAGTACCACCTAAATACACAGCGAAATTCAAAAATTGGATTCTCAAGAAGTCATTCTCGCCACCCGTCACAGAGCTCGACTGTGAAACAAAGCAGAAGACCTAATGGCCCATTGCTGACACTGCAGCTGAAATTTCACGTTGCAGCATTTGTTGTTGTTGTTGTTGTTGTTGCACAAAAACTTGACCCTTATGACTTCTTCTCTGTAACTGAAGTTTAAATATCCTGCCAATGTCCCTTGTAGAACCAGACATATGTAAATGCTATGTAAAGTTTATCACATAACTATGTTGAGCTATATAAAGGCTATTTCCTGCTCCTTACTTGCTATGTAATAACTATGTCACTTGCTACATTACATAGTTCAGTCTGTGTAAAGCATATTATGCCATTACTATTGCAATACTATTTAAAGGTCACATAGCTCAACCTCGTTCCCAGGGTCTCTCTTCTCTGCCTCCATTGTCGTTGGAGGAAGAGAAGAGAGACCCTGGGAACGAGGTTGCACATAGCTATCAAATAGCTATATAAACACTATTGAAAATCTTCACATAGTTTTTAAATACAACTGTAGCTACAGGTATATATTGACTATGTTACAATGTATCTGAAGTCCAAGTTATACTTTTCACTTACATGGTAAATGCATACTATGTTTTTGGTATGTGATTGTAAAGCATAGTTTTTACATAGCACATCAAATGAAGAAAAGTTTACATTGCTTAAATTACATACTGCTATCTATTTCCTATGGCTTCCTATGCATTTGCTATGTATTGGGATGAAATAGTTTTTACATATCGCACCCACATAAACAACCAGGAGTGTAATATTTCCATATACTTTACATACTGCTATCTATTTCCTATGTTGAAGTAAAGGCTTGCTATAATTATTTACTATGTCTTGGGGTAAAATAGTTTTTACATAGCACTTACTAAACAAAAAACATGAAAAAACCTTACATAGACTTTATATACTGCTATCTATTGCCTATGCTTTGGACCTGTACTGCACCAACTAAAACAAACCAGGAGTAAAAATTTACATAGACTCTACATACTGGTATCTATTTCCTATGTAAAAGCAAAGGCCTGCTGTATATAATTTACTATGCCTTTGGGTAAAATAGTCTTTACATAGCACTCACTAAAAGAAAAAAAAACAGGAATAAAAATCCACATAGAATTTACCTACTACATCTATTTCCTACATGTGTTATAAACATAGAAATTAAGCAAATTCCTAGGATTTCCAAATTATGCCATTAGCAAAACTCAGTGAGTTGGAACTCTTGGAAATTTTTGGGAATTGAAAGCTAAAAGGGCACTGTGGACTAGGAATTTATGGGAATCTTTAGGAATTCCATTCAATAATTCAACTTGAGGGTCACTTGAGTGAGTTGAAATTCTTGAGAACTTTGTGCAATAGCACTGAATGTGCCAACAATCAAAGTTCAAGTGCCCTTTTAGGCTTTGATTTCATCTAGTGCCTTAAAAAAATGACTTCAACTTCAACCTTCAATAC
>NC_090895.1:47443724-47468724 GCF_036669925.1 Montipora capricornis | reverse complement strand
AGTTATCTGCACGAACGATAACTTTGAGCTCATACTCAAAAGTAAAACTCTGACGTCCGCGTTTAACACCGGGAATTTTGACTCAAAATAATTGTTCGTGGCTACACTTATCGTAAATGATTGAAGGATGTATTTCTCATTGAGTCAATTACCTTTTTATAACGTTTTGAATCAAATAAAAACTTCAACCATTGTTTTTGTTTACAAAAATTAATAGCCTTTAGCGTGAAATTGGTAAGTTTTCACACCTATTGTTTTTGATCTTCGCAAAATCCGTTCTAAAAAAAATTCAATGTTTCAGGATCTAATGACTCTCAGAAATCGCTTGAAAAAGGAAAATACTCTCTACCTCAAGGCAGTGCTTGCTAGGAATATTTTACTGATGCGCCGAATGTTCTGGTGTTTTAAAATTTTGTCCGTGAATGTTTGTTTACACTCGTGCCGACAATCACCTCTTATTATAGGGAGCTTTAGCAACGACGACGGGAACGGCAACGAGAACGTCATGTAAAAACATAAATTCACGTTATTGCGATCACTTCGTGACTATTCCAAGCCTTTTAATATGACAAAGGTGTGGCAGTCCCTCAGGAGTGAAACCGTTACGAGCGGCGCTTAATTTAGGGGAGAAAAACGAAATTTTATCTCCAAGTGCTGACGTTCTCCATAACACCTCAAACTTGGTAATTTCACGTTGTTGCTTTGCTGACGACGGCAAA
The DNA here is from genome assembly GCF_036669925.1 of Montipora capricornis. NCBI lineage: Eukaryota > Metazoa > Cnidaria > Anthozoa > Scleractinia > Acroporidae > Montipora > Montipora capricornis. Next base: position 47,468,005 of record NC_090895.1, on the reverse strand, counting down.
GAAATGGACAAAAATGAAAAAAACACGTGCAGGGTGTGCAAAGCTACTGTTTTTGCCCAATGAATATGCAAATTTGTAACGTTCTCGTTGCCGTCGCCGTTGTCGTTGCTAAAGCGCCATGAAATGAGCATGTCGGCATCAGGTTCTTTAAAGCCTGCGGTTTCGCATTTTCATTCTTTTGTTTTGAGTATATTATTCCAGTTAGCATATAATATTTTATTTTCAACTAAACAAAGAAAGAAGATGTGAAATTAGCAAAGTAAGAAAGTAATATCACACGCGTGATAAACGATTTTGATTGCGAACGCTATTTGTTGACATGTTTTCAATTTGCATTGGTTTTCATCAAGAGCATTTAAGTTTGTTAGGCAATCAAAGCGGGATAAATAAGGCAATATACAGTTTTTACGAACACTTTCATTAATAACTTTATATTTCTTCCATCTTACGGTTTTAAAACTATACCGGAAGATTTAAAAATTATCACATTACCCGCACCTTCCTATAACCTGCACCAAGAACTGTTTGTGGAAAAATTAACACATTACCCGCGGGTAATCGACCGGAAATTACGGTATCCCTTGTCAGAATGATACCTGAAGAACGAAACAAAGTTTGGCCAAAGCATAATAATATCTCTAAAGTAGACAGTTTTCCGATTTTTATGATGTAAAATATATTGTTTTTGGTCTTCGGCAAAAGTTTGAAGACACGAACGAAGTTTCCTGCACTGTTAATAGTGTTACCAACGTTCGAAAAAGCATAAATTAAGGTGAACGCGGGTTCCTAATTTTTCCTCTAAACTATATCTACGATAAGTAGTTTTTGTATAACCGTGATGTGCCTTGCTATAGCTTTCCAATAAGATCAAATTCAACTTTCTAGCCGAAAATTGTGGGGAGATAAACCTTTAAAAAGGGCCTCAAAGATTTCACGCAAATTTTTCCCGCAAAATTGAGTTAAATAATTTACAGAACAATTTCAAACCCCAAATAGATGACACACTTTCAAAATTGGTCTCATTGAAAAGCATGGGAAATATACAGTCTGTATGTGTTAAAATCGGGCAGATTAAAAACAATTTGTTCCCAGCATTCGCTAAGGAGTCTATGATAATTTTTGAAGCAGTCAACATGCAAATTATGGTGTTGTAAAAAGTATCACTATCCGCATTTTTTTGTCTAAACTATATTAACGATAAGTAGTTTTTGTATAATCGTGATGTGCCTTGCAATAGCTTTCCAATAAAATTAAATTCAACTTTCTAGCTGAAAATTGTGGGAAGATAAACCTTTACAAGCGGCCTCAAAGATTTCACGCGAAATTTTTTCCGCCTAATGGAGTTAAATACACGCACTGCTTTACAGAACAATTTCAAACGCCAAATAGATGGCAGACTTTCAAAATTGAACTCATTTAAAAGCATGCGAAATATACAGTCTGTATGTGTTTAAATCAGGCAGATTAAAAGCAATTTGTTCCCGGCATTTGCTAAGGAGTCTATGATAATTTTTGAAGTAGTCAACATGCAAATTATGGTGTTGTAATACGTATTCCTATCCCTTCTCAGAATGATAACTGAAAAACGAAACAGAGTTTGGACAAAGCATAACAATATCTCTAAAGTAGACAATTTTGCAATTTCTATGATCTATAATGTATTGTTTTTTTGTCTGCGGCAAAAGTTTGAAGACACGAACGAAGTTTCCTGTACTGTTAAGTTAATAGTGTTACCAACGTTCGAAAAAGCATAATTTAAGGTGAACGCACGTACCTGATTTTCTCGAGTAAATGATATCTACGGTAAATAGTTTTTGTGTATTCGTGTTTTGCCTTCCTTTAGCTTTCCAATAAGATCAAATTCAACTTTCTAGCCGAAAATTGAGGGGATATAATCCTTTACAAACGGCCTCAAAGATTTCACGCGAATTTTTCCCGCAAAATGGAGTTAAATACACGCACTGCTTTACAGAACAATTTCAAGCGCCAAATAGATGGCAGACTTTCAAAATTGACCTCATTTAAAAGCATGGGAAATAAACAGTCTGTATGTGTTAAAATGGGGCAGATTAAAAACAATTTGTTCCCGGCATTCGCTAAGAAGTCTATGATAATTTTTGAAGCAGTCAGCATGCAAATTATGGTGTTGTAGGGACGTATTACTATCCCTTGTCAGAATGATAACTGAAAAACGAAAGAAAGTTTGGCCAAAGCTCAATAATATCTCTAAAATTGACAGTTTTTTTATTTCTATGATGTGTAATGTATTGTCTTTTGTCTGCGGCAAAAGTTTGAAGACACGAACGAAGTTTCCTGTACTGTTAAGTTAATAGTGTTACCAACGTTCAAAAAAGCATAATTTAAGGTGAACGCACGTACCTGATTTTCACGAGTAAATGATATCTACGGTAAATGGTTTTTGTGTATTCGTGTTTTGCCTTCCTTTAGCTTTCCAATAAGATCAAATTCAACTTTCTAGCCTAAAATTGAGGGGATATAATCCTTTACAAACGGCCTCAAAGATTTCACGCGAATTTGTCCCGCAAAATGGAGTTAAATACACGCACTGCTCTACACAACAATTTCAAACGCCAAATACATGGCAGACTTTCAAAATTGGTCTCATTTAAAAGCATGGGAAATATGCAGTCTGTATGTGTTAAAATCGGGCAGATTAAAAACAATTTGTTCCCGGCATTCGCTAAGAAGTCTAGAATAATTTTTGAAGCAGTCAACATGCAAATTATGGTGTTGTAGGGACGTATTACTGTCGCGTGTCAGAATGATAACTGAAAAACGAAACAAAGTTTGGCCAAAGCTTAATAAGATCTCTAAAGTAGACAGTTTTAAAATTTCTATGATGTATAATGTATTGTCTTTTGTCTGCGGCAAAAGTTTGAAGACACGAACGAAGTTTCCTGTACTGTTAAGTTAATAGTGTTACCAACGTTCGAAAAAGCATAACTTTAGTTGAACCCGCGTACCTGCTTTTCTCGAGTAAATCATATCTACGGTAAATAGTTTTTGTGTAAGCGTGTTTTGCCTTTCTTTAGCTTTCCAATGAGATAAAATTTAACTTTCTAGCCGAAATTTGAGGGGATACATACCTTTACAAACGGCCTCAAAGATTTCACGCGAATTTTTCCCGAAAAATGGAGTTAAATACACGCACTGTTTTAAAGAACGATTTCAAACGCCGAATAGATGGCAGACTTTCAAAATTGGTTTTATTTAAAAGCATGGGAAATATACAGTCTGTATGTGTTAAAATCAGGCAGATTAAAAACAATTTATTTCCGGCATTCGCTAAAGAGTCAATGATAAATTTTAAAGCAGTCAACATGCAAATTATGGTGTTGTACTATCTATCACTACCTCTTGTCAGAATGATCACTGAAAAACGAAAGAAAGTTTCGCCAAAGCTTAATAATATCTCTAAAGTAGACAGTTTTGCAATTTCTATGATGTATAATGTATTGTTTTTTGTCTGCGGCAAAAGTTTGAAGACACGAACGAAGTTTCCTGTACTGTTAAGTTAATAGTGTTACCAACGTTCAAAAAAGCATAATTTAAGGTGAACGCACGTACCTGATTTTCTCGAGTAAATGATAAATAGTTTTTCTGTAATCGTGTTTTGCTTTGCTTTAGCTTTCCAATAAGATCAAATTCAACTTTCTAGCCGAAATTTGAGGGGATAGATATCTTTACAAACGGCCTCAAAGATTTCACGCGAATTTTTCCCGCAAAATGGAGTTAAATACACGCACTGCTTTACAGAACAATTTCAAACGCCAAATAGATGGCAGACTTTCAAAATTGGTCTCATTTAAAAGCATGGGAAATATACAGTCTGTATGTGTTAAAATCGGGCAGATTAAAAACAATTTGTTCCCGGCATTCGCTAAGAAGTCTATGATAATTTTTGAAGCAGTCAACATGCAAATTATGGTGTTGTAGGGACGTATTACTATCCCTTGTCAGAATGATAACTTAAAAATGAGAAAAAAAGTTTGGCCAAAGCTTAAAAATATCTCTAAAGTAGACATTTTTGCAATTTCCATGATGTATAATGTATTGTCTTTTGTCTGCGGGAAAAGTTTGAAGGCACGAACGAAGTTTCCTGTACTGTTAAGTTAATAGTGTTACCAACGTTCGAAAAAGCATAATTTAAGGTGAACGCACGTACCTGATTTTCTGGAGTAAATGATATCTACGGTAAATAGTTTTTGTGTATTCGTGTTTTGCCTTCCTTTAGCTTTCCAATAAGATCAAATTCAACTTTCTAGCCGAAATTTGAGGGGATAGATATCTTTACAAACGCCCTCAAAGATTTGAAGCGAATTTTTTCCGCAAAATGGAGTTAAATACACGCACTGCTTTACAGAACAATTTCAAACGCCAAATATATGGGAGACTTTCAAAATTGATCTCATTTAAAAGCATGGGAAGTATACAGTCTGTATGTGTTAATATTGGGCAGATTAAAAACAATTTGTTCCCGGCATTCCGTAAAGAGTCTATGATAATTTGTGAAGCAGTTAACATGCAAATTATGGTGTTGTAGGGACGTATTACTATCCCTTGTCAGAATGATAACTGAAAAACGAAAAAAAGTTTGGCCAAAGCTTAATAATATCTCTAAAATTGACAGTTTTGCGATTTCTATGATGTGTAATGTATTGTCTTTTGTCTGCGGCAAAAGTTTGAAGACACGAACGAAGTTTCCTGTACTGTTAAGTTAATAGTGTTACCAACGTTCGAAAAAGAATAATTTAAGGTGAACGCACGCACCTGATTTTCTTCAGTAAATGATATCTACGATAAAAAGTTTTTGTGTATTCGTGTTTTGCCTTGCTTTAGCTTTCCAATAAGATCAAATTCAACTTTCTAGCCGAAATTTGAGGGGATACATACCTTTACAAACGGCCTCAAAGATTTCACGCGAATTTTTCCCGCAAAATGGAGTTAAATACACGCACTGTTTTAAAGAACGATTTCAAACGCCGAATAGATGGCAGACTTTCAAAATTGGTTTTATTTAAAAGCATGGGAAATATACAGTCTGTATGTGTTAAAATCAGGCAGATTAAAAACAGTTTGTTTCCGGCATTCACTAAAGAGTCAATGATAAATTTTAAAGCAGTCAACATGCAAATTTTGGTGTTGTACTATCTATTACTACCTCTTGTCAGAATGATCACTGAAAAACGAAAGAAAGTTTTGCCAAAGCTTAATAATATCTCTAAAGTAGACAGTTTTGTAATTTCTATGATGTATAATGTATTGTTTTTTGTCTTGGGCAGAAGTTTGAAGACACGAACGAAGTTTCCTGTACTGTTAAGTTAATAGTGTTATTAACGTTCAAAAAAGCATAATTTAAGGTGAACGCACGTACCTAATTTTCTCGAGTAAATGATATCTACGGTAAATAGTTTTAGTCTAATCGTGTTCTGCCTTGCTTTAGCTTTCCAATAAGATCAAATTCAACTTTCTAGCCGAAATTTGAGGGGATAGATACCTTTACAAACGGCCTCAAAGATTTCACGCGAATTTTTCCCGCAAAATGGAGTTAAATACACGCACTGCTTTACAGAACAATTTCAAACGCCAAATAGATGGCAGACTTTCAAAATTGATCTCATTTAAAAGCATGGGAGATATACAGTCTGTATGTGTTAAAATCGGGCAGAATAAAAACAATTTGTTCCCAGAATACGCTAAGAAGTCTATGATAATTTTTGAAGCAGTTAACAAGCAAATTATGGTGTTGTAGGGACGTATTACTTTCCCTTGTCAGAATGATAACCGAAAAACGCAACAAAGTTTGGCCAAAGCTTAATAATATTTCTATGATTTATAGTGAATGGTGTGTTTTTCTGCGGCAAAAGTTTGAAGACACGAACGAAGTTTCCTGTATTGTTAAGTTAATAGTGTTACCAACGACCGAAAAAGCATAAATTTAAGGTGAACCCACGTACCTGATTTTCTCGAGTAAATGATATCTACGATAAATAGTTTTTGTGTATTCGTGTTTTGCCTTCCTTTAGCTTTCCAATAAGATCAAATTCAACTTTGTACCGAAAATTGAGGGGATATAATCCTTTGCAAACGCCCTCAAAGATTTCACGAGAATTTTTCTTGCAGAATGGAGTTAAATACACGCATTGCTTTACAGAACAATTTCAAACGTCAAATAGATGGCAGACTTTCAAAATTGGTTTCATTTAACAGCATGGGAAATATACAGTCTGTATGTGTTAAAATCGGGCAGATTAAAAACAATTTGTTCCCGGCATTCGCTAAGAAGTCTATGATAATTTTTGAAGCAGTCAACAAGCAAATTATGGTGTTGTAGGGACGTATTACTATCCCTTGTCAGAATGATAACTGAAAAACGAAAGAAAGTTTGGCCAAAGCTTAAAAATATCTCTAAAGCAGACAGTTTTGCATTTTCTATGATGTATAATGTATTGTCTTTTGTCTGCGGCAAAAGTTTGAAGACACAAACGAAGTTTCCTGTACTGTTAAGTTAATAGTGTTACCATCGTTCGAAAAAGCTCTCCTTTTCTCGAGTAAATGATATCTACGGTAAATAGTTTCTGTGTATTCGTATTTTGCCTTCCTTTAGCTTTCCAATAAGATCAAATTCCACTTTCTACCGAAAATTGAGGGGATATAATCCTTTACAAACGGCCTCAAAGATTTCACGAGAATTTTTCTTCCAATATAGAGTAACACACGCACTGCTTTACAGAACAATTTCAAACGCCAAATAGATGGCGGACTTTCAAAATTGATCTCATTTAAAAGCATGGGAAATATACAGTCTGTATGTGTTAAAGTCGGGCAGATTAAAAACAATTTGTTCCCGGAATACGCTAAGAAGTCTAGAATAATTTTTGAAGCAGTCAACATGCAAATTATGGTGTTGTAGGGACGTATTACTATCCCTTGTCAGAATGATAACTGAAAAACGAAACAAAGTTTGGCCAAAGCTTAAAAATATCTCTAAAGTACACAGTTTTGGGATTTCTATGATGTATAATGTATTGTCTTTTGTCTGCGGCAAAAGCTTGAAGACACGAACGAAGTTTCCTGTACCGTTAAGTTAATAGTGTTACCATCGTTCGAAAAAGCATAATTTTAGGTGAACGCACATACCTGATTTTCTGGAGTAAATGATATCTACGGTAAATTTTTTTTGTGTATTCGTGTTTTGCCTTGCTTTAGCTTTCCAATAAGATCAAATTGAACTTTCTAGCCGAAATTTGAGGGGATATAAGCCTTTACAAACGGCCTCAAAGATTTCACGTGAAATTTTTTACGCAAAATGGAGTTAAATACACGCATTGATTTACAGAACAATTTCGAACGCCAAATAGATGGCAGACTTTCAAAATTGGTCTCTTTTAAAAGCATGGGCAATATACAGTCTGTATGTGTTAAAATCGGGCAGATTAAAAACAATTTGTTCCCGGCATTTGCTAAAGAGTCTATGATAATTTTTGAAGCAGTCAACATGCAAATTATGGTGTTGTTGGGACGTGTTAATATCCCTTGTCAGAATGATAACTGAAAAACGAAAGAAAGTTTGGCCAAAGCTTAAAAATATCTCTAAAGTAGACAGTTTTGCGATTTCTATGATGTATAATGTATTGTCTTTTGTCTGCGGCAAAAGTTTGAGGACACGATCCAAGTTTCCTGTACTGTTAAGTTAATACACAGGTAACCCAGGCTCACTGTGTGTAGGTAAATATAGAGAACATATGAGGCGAAGTTTAGGTCTAAAATTTTGCTAGAAAATGGAAATAAAAATCGATAAAACTTACCATGTGGTGAGCTGTTGTTGTCTTTAATACGTACACGAAGTTTCGGGAAAAATGGTCCCCGTTCACCTTCCTTCATAGTATAGTGAGAAGGTAGGAGACGGAAGCCAGCTTATGGACTCCGATCGACCCAAAACCAGCACGATTTTTTTCGCAAAAATCGAATCCATTCGCTAAATAAACACGCCAGGCTCGTGGAACATGAATTTCTTAAAACCATGAATCCACTGAAGCATCTCCAGGTAGCAACGCGAAGGCACCAGACTCCGTAAAACTTGTAAGTTAACCTGCTAAAATGGCGGCCAATAAGCGTTGTACTCGCGAAGTGTCCAATTCAAAACGCCTGGTGACGAGTATAATAAGTCCCCCTGGAGGGAGGGGAGTCCCAGATTGCTCAGTGAGTTTTATTGTTAGCAATGTGGGACTCCCCTCCCTCCAGAACTTATTAAACTCGTCACCAGGCGTCTAGAGTTCAGTGCCATTTTGAATTGGACACTTAGCGAGTACAACGCTTTCTGGCCGCCATTTTAGTAGGTTAACTTACAAGTTTTACGGAGTCTGGTGGCTTCGCGTTGCTACCTGGAGATGCTTCAGTGGATTCATGTTTTTAAGAAATTCATGTTCCACGAGCCTGGCGTGTTTATTTAGCGACTGGATTCGATTTTCGCGAAAAAAATCGTGCTTGTTTTGGGTCGATCGGAGTCCATAAGCTGACTTCCGTCTCCTACCTTGTCACTATATTATGAAGGAAGATGAACGGGGACCATTTTCCCCGAAACTTCGTGTACGTATTAAAGACAATAACAGCTCACCACATGGTAAGTTTTATCGATTTTTATTTCCATTTTCTAGCAAATTTTCAGACCTAAACTTCGACTCATATGTTCTCTATATTTTAATACCTACACACAGTGAGCCTGGGTTACCTGTGGTTAATAGTGTTACCAACGTTCGAAAAAGCATAATTCTAGGTGAACGCGCGTACCTGCTTTTCTCGAGTAAATAATATCTACGGTAAATAGTTTTTGTGTAATAGTGTTTTGCCCTGCTTTAGCTTTCCAATGAGATCAAATTCAACTTTCTAGCCGAAAATTGAGGGGATTTACTCTTTAACAAACGGCCTCAAAGATTTCACGCGAATTTGTCCCGCAAAATGGAGTTGAATGCACGCACTGCTTTACAGAACAATTGCAAACGCCAAATAGATGGCAGACTTTCAAAATTGATCTCATTTAAAAGCATGGGAAATATACAGTCTGTATGTGTTAAAATCGGGCAGATTAAAAACAATTTGTTTCCAGAATACGCTAACAAGTCTATGATAATTTTTGAAGCAGTCAACAAGCAAATTATGGTGTTGTAGGGACGTATTACTATCCCTTGTCAGAATGATAACTGAAAAACGAAAGAAAGTTTGGCCAAAGCTTAATAATATCTCTAAAGTACACACTTTTCCAATTTCTATGATGTATAATGTATTGTTTTTTTGTCTTCCGCAAAACTTTGAAGACACGAACGACGTTTCCTGCACTGTTAAGTTAATAGTGTTACCAACGTTCGAAAAAGCATAATTTAAGGTGAACGCACGTACCTGATTTTCTCGAGTAAATGATATCTACGGTAAATAGTTTTTGTGTAATCGTGTTTTGCCTTGCTTTAGCTTTCCAATAAGATCAAATTCAACTTTCTACCGAAAATTGAGGGGATATAACCGTTTACAAACGGCCTCAAAGACTTCACGCGAATTTTTCTTGCAAAATGGAGTTAAATGCACTGCTTTACAGAACAATTTCAAACGCCAAATAGATGGCAGACTTTCAAAATAGGTCTCATTTAAAAGCATACGAAATATACAGTCTGTATGTGTTAAAATCAGTCAGATTAAAAACAATTTGTTCCCGGCATTTGCTAAAAAGTCTATGATAATTTTTGAAGCAGTCAACATGCAAATTGTGGTGTTGTAGGGACGTATTACTATCCCTTGACAGAATGATAACTGAAAATCGTAACAAAGTGTGGCCAAAGCTTAATAATATCTCTAAAGTTAACAGTTTTGCAATTTCTATGATGTATAATGTATTGTTTTTTGTCTTCGGCAAAAGTTTGAAGACACGAACGAAGTTTCCTGAACTGTTAAGTTAATAGTGTTACCAATGTTCGAAAAAGCATAATTCAAGGTTAACGCGCGTATCTGATTTTCTCGAGTAAATGATATCTACGGTAAATAGTTTTTGTGTAATGGTGTTTTGCCTTGCTTTAGCTTTCCAATAAGATCAAATTCAACTTTCTAGCTGAAAATTGAGGGGATACATACCTTTACAAAGGGCCTCAAAGATTTTACGCGAATTTTTCCTGCAAAATGGAGTTAAATACACGCACTGCTTTACAGAACGATTTCAAATATCAAATAGATGGCACACTTTCAAAATTGATCTCATTTAAAAGCATGGGAAATATACAGTCTGTATGTGTTAAAATCGGGCAGATTAAAAACAATTTGTTCCCGGCATTCGCTAAGGAATCTATGATAATTTTTGAACCAGTCAACATGTAAATTATGGTGTTGTAATACGTATTACTATCCCTTGTCAGAATGATAACTGAAAAACGAAACAAAGTTTGGCCAAAGCTTAGTAATATCTCTAAAGTAGACAGTTTTGCGATTTCTATGAGGTATAATGTATTGTTTTTTTTGTCTTCGGCAAAAGTTTGGAGACACGAACGAATTTTTCTGTACTGTTAAGTTAATAGTGTTACCAACGTTCAAAAAAGCATAACTTTAGGTGAACGCACGTACCTGATTTTCTCGAGTAAATGATATCTACGGTAAATAGTTTTTGTGTAATCGTGTTTTGCTTTCCTTTAGCTTTCCAATAAGATCAAATTAAACTTTCTATCCGAAAATTGAGGGGATATAAACGTTTACAAAAGGTCTCAAAGATTTTAAGCTGATTTTCCCGGAAGAATGGAGTTAAATACACGCACTGCTTTACAGAACAACTTCAAACGCCAAATAGATGGCAGACTTTCAAAATTGATCTCATTTAAAAGCATGGGAAATATACAGTCTGTATGTGTTAAAATCGGGCAGATTAAGAACAATTTGTTCCCGGCATTCGCTTAGGAGTCTGATATATAGATTTAGCCAAGGCTAAAAGTGGAGCGCCTAATTTTTTGTTTATGGTCATTTATATAACCTGTGGAAATGAAAATGTGAGTGAGGTTTTCTTTCTTTATGGTACGGAAAAAAAGGTCTTTGATCCTTTCGGGATTAAAGCATTAGACCATTTCGAGTGAGTGTAATCTTAGCACGAGTTTAGGTTTGGCCATTGGTCAGAATCCAGTTCGAACCTCGAGTTCATTTCTTTTAAGGTCAATTACTTAAGATAGACGTTGTAATATATTTTATTGGAATAAAAGAAGGGGTTCCACGTTTTTGTTTTCATATTTTTTGAGGCTTAAGTTTATAGAAATTTGTCGGCACAACCGAAAATGGTCTTAGACTCGAGCTCTGTTATTTAGGTTTTATTTTGTCGAGAGCATTTCACTGCTCAATCCCTCAAAAGTGAAGAAAAATGAAATTAAAGATTGTTCGTTACTGTTTTTTGTCTTTTGCTTTCTTATGGATTTATAAGTAAACTCATAGTAAAGGGGACGTATACAAAACATGGACCCCAGGTCCATGGACCACCCTTGTGGACCTGGTCCATGGACCCCTTCATGGACCCAGTCCATGGACTACCCCTATGGACCACCCCTCATTTTGTGAAAAAAATCTTTCAGAGATCTAGAGAGAGAGAGAGAGAGAGAGAGTGGTCCTCGCACTAATCTGGACATTTTCAGCACTTGTCTCTTCTAGACACCTGAAAAATTCAGGTGGAATCCATGACCCCTGCGATGTGAGGACGGTTGGGCGCACTGGTCAATTTGTTGGGCTTTTTTGTTTCGTTGAAGGACTCGATGAATTAAATGTTTATATATTTGAAGTGCGGGTTAAAAGAATCCCTTTAGAGCCACCAATTTGAAATGGATGGTATATAGGTGTCTATCAGAGACAGTTGCTTAAATCAGTAGCCGATAACTAAAGCAAACAACAGCCCTATATTCCTGTTAAGAATGAGAGCAGCAACTTGATGTCATAACCGGATGTTTTTTTTTTTTTTTTTTTCGGAAAAGGTAGTCTGTATGGATTGTAGCCTATGCAGATGTTAAATGCCGTGACATACATGTATATCGTAGTCATGGGCTCCAGCTTAAATTGTCGAGAAAAGTGCGAGTATCGTTTCTCTCTTTCGTCCAAAGATCTCTCTGCTTGTAACTTTACAAAATAAGGGGTGGTCCACAGGGGTGGTCCATGGACCGGGTCCACAAGATTGGTCAATGGACCTGGGGTCCATGTTTTGTATACGTCATAGTAAAGGAGATTTTCTGTTAATAATGAAATTTTGTAACACTTCTTCATTTCTGGATATGTCATGCAGAATTGCATTTTTGTTCAATATGCAAAATAAACACCAGTAGTACTTTGAATGTGCACGAGATCATACTCGTCCTATTGACGCAAGAAATGATGCATGTGCAGTAAGGATGCACAATGCTTGTCAAGAGAATTGATTCAAAATGTTTTGACCTTATTTTCAGTGCCGATTGCAAGAGTTGATTCCTGCGTTGCCTGTATTAGTTTGCAAACGCCTTGAAATTACAAGCTTGTGTAAAACCATCTCAAAACCTCGGCTTATGTGAGCCAGGAAAACGAAAGATGAGCATTTATACCAGGGGTTATCGTCTCACGTAATCTATTGCTTATGTACATGGTAGTCTCAGAGTATTTTTCTCGTTCAAACGGCCCTATTGAGTGATCTGCGCAGACAACTTCGTCTGCAGAGAAAAGGAATCTCAAAAAGACCCAGGGTATTCCAGGGTGCTAGATTGGAGCACAAATGCAACCATAGGCCATAGGAGATGCTACAGGAAATTTGGCGCTTTGCAGTACGTAGAAATGGCGGGAAAACGCGCGCTGCAAAGAGTATTGCGCCCCGAGAGTTGCACTTGGGTCTGTTTCAGCTTTCAGTTTGAGCCCAAACTCAGCTAAACAAAGGTGAGTGCTGTTTTCTCTGTTCAGAAATATCCTATTGGTAACAACATACGCAAAGAGTTTCATCATTATCGTTTCTTGTAACAAAACGTTTTAACCATTGTTCATCTTCTTTCATGCGCAAACCAAAACTGAAAAAAAATGCATTACTTTTATTTTTTCTTAACTTTAACATTTTCAATTATTTTCAAAGCCAGTGTTGTACTTTTGTAATTTAGAAAAAACAGCCATGTCAGGGAGACAAGTGGTAAGGGACTCGTAACCACATTATTGCTTTTTGCTGTATTTTGTAGTCGTGAAGAACAAGCGAAATAGCGCTGATAAACAGTATTTATTCAAAGCTAACCGTATTAAAATGGACTCTCAGACTTAAATACTGTTCATCAGCGCTATTTGAAATGGGTTCTTAGACTTAAATACTGTTCACCAGCGCTATTTGAAATGGGTTCTTAGACTTGAATACTGTTTATCAGCGCTATTTGTAGCCAGTCTGCAGTCTGCAGTCTTTCTTTTGGTTTAACGTTTCAAACACTAATCATGAACAACTAATGTTGACAAAATATTTCTTTCTCACGAAAAATGATTTATTCAGTCTGATGGGCAGGACAACGAAACGGGTAAGAAAAACATTCTTAGAGCTTTTATGTCCTTTGTTTTGCTCTGGATTTATTTCCATGGTGTTGTTGTATTAAAATCTTACACTGCATAGAATCTGCCTGTATTTAACAAGAGATATTTTTCTTTCACTTTTGTACATAGTCGTTTCTGGAGATGGTTCGCCCGGTAAGTAAGCTTTAGTTATGCGGCCGTGACTCAATACTTATTATTTTTGTTCAAATTTCCTTTTCGTTTGATTTTGGTTTTGGTAAGGTATTGTTTAACTGGTCTTTCAGAGCAGATAAAATTGTTCATTTCCTAGATTATCCTCCCTTCAAACTTGTTTGCTCAAACATAAGTTGATTAACAATTACGTCTTTAGAAACGCTGGTACTATATGATTTTCTGAGAGACCCCGTGATCTAAATGTAACATCGCATTATTATCTCCATTATATTGCAGAGAACAGAAAGAGAAACTGGAGAAATGGCAAGTGAAATTTATATGACCGTTCAAAAAAAACTAAAACTGCTCATTTTATGGATGATTCATTTTCTAGCTTAGTGGTCTATTCTGGCTCCGTTACAAATAAAACATGATCGCTTATTTTTGCATGTAGTCGTTTCAGGATATAGTCCACTGGATAAGTGAGCTTTAGATGTGCTGCCTTGACTTTAACCTTATGGTGTTTATTTAAATTTGTCTTTAGTTTGACTTTGGATTTGGCAAGGTATAGTTTAACTGGTCTTTAAAAGAAGTTAAGATCATTATTTGGGTGGCGCGGTGGCCTCATGGTTAGTGTGCTAGACTCCGCTTCGAGTGGTCCGGGTTTGGGTTGTAGCTGAGGACATTGTGCTGTGTTTTCCTTGGGAAGACACTTTACTCTCATGGTGCCTCTCTCCACCCAGGTGTATAAATGGGTACCCGCGTATTTAGTGCTAGGGGTAACCCTGCGATGGACTAGCATCCCATCCAGGGGGGAGTAGAAGTACTCCTAGTCGCTTCATGCTACAGTAACCGCAGATAAACGCCGGCCTGATGGGCCTTCTAGGCTCATAGCAGACTTTACCGTTTACCTTAACATCATAAATTGCCACCACTTTTACATTCTTTTGTATTTATGTTAATTAGACCTACTGCCCTTGTTTTGAAAGAAATATTCTTCTGACATTTGCTGGTCGTAGCAAGGCTAGAAAGGCTTATTAGCATTAAAACAATAGAATATTTTATTTGGCAGCCATTGTGAAAGAGGTCTGAATAATCCTCCTGTCAAACTTGTTTGCTCAAGTGAAAGTGGATTGGACAATTAAGTCTCTAGAAATGCCATCGCTCTAGCGATGACAGAAATAACCCGGTATTTTCTGACAGGGCCCGTAATCTAAATTTTGCATCCTTATCTCCGTTATTTTGCAGATGGCAGAAGGCGAAAGCTCAATAATGGCAAGTGTCTTTTTTATGAACATGATCAAATTACATTTTTGTCTCATTATCCTGTCATAACATCTGACGATTACGTTCATTATATTGCAGAAACAAGCAGCAACAGAGGAAAGAAAAAGAGTAAGCTTAATTCATTTGATTTTGTAAATTGCATAATTTCACTGGATATGCTTTAGGTATAAAGTAAGGCCTATATGCCAAATCAAATTGTTGCTCAAAAAGCAGATACCTTTATCATGAGATTCATGAGTCTGGGAATCAGCTTTTTTCAGCAATCCCATAATTCATTTCATTTTGGGAGGGGTATTTGCATTAAAACAATAGTTATTCAGTTCACTGAAAGTCCCAAGAGTAAATAACTTGAATTGTTTCTATGTAAATATCCCCCTAAAACGTATTGCATTATGGAATGATGAAAATAGTCAATAGCCAATAAACATGTTACAAATGAATACAACAAAAGACCAATTTTTCTTGCAATAAAATTGGCTTATATTGTTTTAAAAATAAGGCACTAATGCAGCAGTTGATGGAGCTTCATAATATTATTTCTTTGACTACCACACCTACTCCAGTTAATAAGTGATTGACAATGACGAAAACATCAAATTTAATATTAACATTTATGATACAAATAACCTAATCCAAATTGTTGTTTTCTGAGCTGTCCGCACGATATCACAAAGATTAGTGACAAACATCCAGTGACAAAACTACTAGTAAACTGCGGAGACCCTTTCGTTCCGTGAGAAAAGAGCACAAAATTTTACCGCTTTCGGTCACAGAGAAACATTCTTTGAAAACTATCTAACATTTTTAAAGAAAGGCAACTTGAGCAACGAAATGTGATTGTTAATGGAAGAAAATTTGCAAGCAAGCGACGGAAACATTGCTTAAGACAACTATATGATAACCTTTGAAAGAAAGTACCTGGCTGTGAGGTCCTCATTATGTAGTGTTACTTTGTTTAAATTTTTCAAGAAATAATGGTTGACTATTCAAACAACAGAGTTGGTTCTTTAATAGTTCTAGCACTTGTTGGACAAAACGTTATTTAGCATAACTTGCATGCAACATAACTTTATGGCCCGCTATCTAGGTAATCAACACTGTCAAATGGAAGCATTGTAAAGTATAAAGAGACACAGTCGATGGTTTGCATAACTGTTGAGAATTCTCCCAACTTCCCCCGAGTGTTTTCAAAAATAATTCGACAAATGAAGGAAAATGCTTGTTTTTTACTTGACTGAAACAGGTTTTCTTGATACACGCTCATATTTCCTACCAGCCAATCAAAAGGCTTGTCTTACAATACATAACCAATCAAAATTTGTGCAAAGTCACAGCCGCGTTTCCATACTCTCATACTATCCTAATTAATATTTAAAAAAAATTATATGGCCTAGAAAATACCCGAAGTTGAAGGAAAAAAATGGGCTGAGTTTATTATTGAGTACGTTCTATGAGCACGCACTCAGTGAAATTTAATCACATAAGAGTTGTAAAGTGATGTCACAGAAACTAAATTTTTGCAATTATGGGCTTCATTAGGATTCGTCTGAAAGGCCTGGTTCCCAAAAATTAGCATTATGGGGCAGATATTGTCTCGCAGACACTAGTCCCGTTTTGCTCTGATATTTGACTCCATACAAATCCTTTTAAATTTGACTTGGTTCCTGACATGAACTGACTGAAATTTAGAAGTTACTAGCTTGTATGGAGTCATCAGAGAATAACTGGGCTAATATCTCAGACATTCCCCATGAAATACTAAATTTTTGGTGAGGAGGCCCTGTGGATTTGTCTTGACTCTTATCAACAACGGGAAATTAGCAAATCAGATTGGGAGATTGCAAGCAATTGTGGTAAAACATTATGTAGTTACGTAAAACCTAGCTACAAATTTCTCAAATGTGATTTTAGCATTAATAGGACAGCGTATTTGCACTGTAAGTGTGCCATTGTGCACACTGCAAGAGGGCAGTTGAATTTAAACAAGTTCCTTTTATGACATCTCATAGACTGAGAAAGAATATTTCTTTTTCCTATTCACTTAATCTTTTTTGTTTGTTATACATACTATTAATTGGCAACAGGACTTCAAGTAATCCAATTCCTTGTGTTTTTATCACACTCGTGATGAAAGAAATTGGACTCCCATAGTGTGGTGGTGTGAACTTGTTAATCACTGGTATGATTACATACCAAATTTGAGTCCACTCGGTCCAGTTAACATCATTAATAACTTATGCCACCACTTTAAAGGATGTTACTTTTGTGACGGCTTTGGCCATATGGCCAAGTGAGGAAGGAGGTAAGACTAAGTGTATCATGAAGTTGTTTTTACTTAACATATAAATATCAAGCAGTTGATTCCCGGGGATTTGCCATTGACGAGTAGAATCGTCTGTTGTTAGACAGAGCAAAACACTAAGTAGGGTTGGTTCATGCCGGCTTGGGAGTTAAAGGATTAATGGGGACATTGTGATGAACCCACTCACTCCCAGGGGTTCCCCATTGACAAATAAAATTGTGTGGTGTTGGACAGAGGAAAAAAACTCTGGCGTTAGAAAGAGTAAAATACTAAGTATGGCTGGTTCAGGCCGGCTTAGGCGTCAAAGGGTTAATCTTTACTTTTATTGTACTTTCATGTAGAAATGGAAAAATTACAGTGTTATCGCTGTAGGGGGTGGGTGGGGGCACAAAAAGTCTTTGTGTCCCACCCCCAGTCCCAGGCCTCAGCAGAAGGCAGCCAAACAACAAGGTATTAAGTTCAACATTTATGAAAATGAGATTATAAAATAAATAGAGTCCATAAACAGGTTTCACAACCGGAAAGTGTGTGTTGAACTGTCTTTCAACGAGAAAATACGCTCTATTGCTACAGTACTATACATAAATTGCTTTGGTGTGCACACCAATAAATACAATAAAACCTGGTTAGCAGTAATATCAGAGATCAGTTACTTTTGCTATCTATTCAGGAACATTTTCTAGATATTTTGATGGAAGTCAAGTAGTGATGTAGTTTAATTATCACCCAACTTCATAATCTCCTAATGTTGTTTTTTATCCTCTTGATAGAAATCCTAACAACAACCCTAAAAATGTTACTTGGGATAATACTACAAAATTAAATTTGGAATAATTTGTTTCCTCCTTTGACCTTGACTATATCACTTAAGGATATTACCTTGGGTCAATTACTGGTATTGCATTGGGTTTGCCTGATTGTCCAAACTTCATACGCAATACCATTCTGTGACATTAATGTACTCTTGCATCAAGTCCAATGTTGTCAAGTGTTATGTAAGTAATTTACAAACTTTTACTGTTGCAACTTCTAATGCATATTTTCTGGTATATATGTTTTCTCCCAACAGAAAAGCAAGATGAGCCCGGAAAGGGAAAAAATGTCTTTTATATCTATAATCAGTAACATCCTTCTGTTACTGATTATAAATATAAAAGGCTTATTATGTTAATATATTATAACTTATATTTTAACTGATATTAATTAAAATGTTTAAGGAGGCTCGAAATAGTTTCTCCTTTTTTCAAACAAATAGACATATTCTGTCCTTAGATACAGTTGGGGTAATCATATGAAGGTGAAATTTGGCCAGGATATTAAGTACCCATCCTACAATTTCTCACATATTTTCCTCCAAAATAACGTTATCATGGCAGTGATATTAGGCATTTCTTTGAGCCTTAAAATCAACATATTATGTTGTCTTTTTTGAAAAAAACGCGACGGTGAAAACAATCTCTGTAGGCCAGTTTTTCAGAGAAATAATTCGTTTTTGTAAACGTGTATCTAACTTTTTCGAAACTTTTTTTTTAATTTGAAAGACAAGTGTTTTGAATTAATGTAATGCAAAAAATGAAGAAAAATCACTGCACGGAAGCAGAGATATAAACCAGTAAAGATGCAAAATCAGCTGAAAACCCTTTCGAGCCTCCTTAATTTTGCACATTTCATTTAAGCCTGCTTTTTTCTTTTTTCAACAGTCTGATTCTAATGGGATTCTTGATTAGGCAAGGGTTAATAACACGTTTTCATATTGAGCTTAAAGGGGCAGTGTCACACTATTTTAATCAAACTTCAAAACACTAAAAGAAGTCCTTGGAGCAATGAAAACCACAAAATAATGCTGTGGTTTTGTTGCCAATGACCATTAAAGTGCACTGAAACTAATTGTTGTTGTTCGTGGCCAAGGAAAGAAGCGATAGAAATGAATTGAAACTTCAAAGAACTGGCCAGTTTTTTTCAAGTGTGGATACAGTGTTTTCAGAAAGACACCAAAAATTAAATACAATAGCTCTTTGTGCCATGAATACTGGTATATTTCATATCTTATCAGTAGGTTGTCAGAAATGCTGTACATGTGAGCTTAAGTAGTTTTGATTTTTACTCCCTTTTGTCCTAAAAACAGGAAATTAAATGTGAGTGCCTTGTAAGGTGATTCCCTTGTTTTGCACTGTAAATCTCCTTCCGCTCATAATATTGTGCCATTAAAGTCTGCAACTTCTGTCTTAGTGAATTCTTTAATCACTCTTGTAATTCCCTTATTAAGTGTAGATGACTAATATTACAATTGACAGACAAGGAAAACTAGCACAAAGTGTGTTATATAAAAAACTTAACAAATCAAAAGTGGTTCAACGTTGTCTGTACCCTTACCAACAACTATATTAGTCATTGCAGTGGTCAAAATGTTGTGGACTTACGATGCCCAGCTGAGTGAGTCCAGAACAAAGTTTGACCACTGTGATAACAAACATCATTGTCGATAAGAGTAGAGACAATGGTGGACCACTTTTAATTAGTTTTGTACCACAATATTCAAATGCAAAGAAAGTCTTTATTTTAGAGTGTGATCAAAATCACGACACGAAGAGAGAGCAAGCGTTGTCTATAACTTTCTTACAATATGATTGGTTTATTTTCCAAAATGGGCTTTCCTGATTGGCTATTACATAGCATGATTAGCCAATCAGATTGCGAGATTACAAACAACTATGGTAAAAAAACTTTACTGGTTGGTCAAGTTTCCAACATTTCTCACACAAGTAAGTAAAAGTAACCCAGAATAATGGAGAGAACAAGCATATAAACTCATATGGTTTTTTCTCTATTTCCTGTTCATAATTGTAACCTCTACCTTGATCATTCTGCATATCACAGAAACCTCACGAAATAATTGTTAACTATTCGTTTTTACTGGCCTTTGATTTTTCTTTTTTTGTTTGTATCTGAAGAAAAATTGTACTACACAGTCCTTAATGGCTTGCAACTTTAATTAGTTTGGCTAATTTAGTTCCCCTATTAAGTATCTTTATTCATGGGTGTGTTGATTAATTGGGAAAAATTTACTTAACAAGATAAAAGGATTAATTGTAAGAAGGAGCAAATCCCATATTTTTTGACATGTACATCCCAGGACCACCAGTAACTTGTCTGCATAATTAATGTGCTAGGCTGTGTGGAAATCCTGTTGCAAGCTACAGTACAGGGGCAACTAAAGGAACGATTTGCTAAAGTATCTGTTTGATAGGCCGTAAATCATCTAGGATTTTCTTTAGGGAATTTTCAAATAGAACTTTCATGATCTGAAAAAGTTAACACTTCTTGCTTTCTTTCGAGATTGATAAAAATGTGTGAGGAGTATCAAAATATACCAGCTACGAACTTTGGAAAGGTTCAATACCATACAATGAGATTTTTGTGAACTATACAAAAAATGGCCTCGTAAATTTGAAAACCTTAAAGCTCCCCTAGAATAACACAGAACAGAAAAGAAATTTAAAACGTGGCCTAAAATGAACCTACAAAGCTTTAAAAGTACTTTGAAGAACTTAGAAGAGTGTTAAAAGCACTTGAGAGAAAGCCGTCTCTGGGTGCCCCTGACAGTAGACATCATTACATCCATAACGGATGAGTACTGCTGTCAAGGGAATTAAGCAATTCAGCAGCATTTAGCCTGGGAAAAGAAATAAAAACTAGCCAATTCTACTGTAAAGTTAACCTGACTATGCGAGCCTGCTATAAATTGCGGTGTTGGACAAAACACTGACCCTCAGTCCATGGACTACCCAAATGGACTACCCTATAAATACTATTTCAAATGAGTACTGTTTGTCTATATGTACAATGTAAGCAACCTTTCAAACAGTGCTCACCAAAGGCCAAACACCCATTTTAAAAAGTGTTGATCAACAGTATTTAAGTCTAAGCAGCCATTTTAAAAAGGTCAACTTTCAGTAATGTTATTGTTGTGATGGCCGATTACATCATTGACAGTACCGTGCGCACGAAAATAAACAAGGTATGTGCAATGAAAGTGTAATTAATTTTTATAATGAGTTCACTTCTTTCAATAGCACTCATGCATTGGAAATGTCAGTTTTAAGGGTTAGTCCATTTTAGGGTAGTCCATGAACTGGGGGTCAGTGTTTTGTTCACCACCATAAATTTCCGGTTTTCCTTCCACTTCGCGGATATATGTTCAAAGCAGTTCATCGTCAGGAATAACTTGCCTACAATGTGTAAAACTAGGAAGTAAATGTATCATCATCGTCAGTCTCCTTAGCCTAAGGTGGTCGCAGATACATTCTCAGTTACCATGACCTTCTGATAGCTTCGATGATCGTAAAGCTCCGTCCATTTAGTTGTCTTAATCAAACAATGGAAGCTCGTGCTCAGGCTGCGATCTCGTCTGCAATTCAAGCTGGAGAGGACTATGTAGGAGTATGTAAATTATGGGATTAGCAACTATTATCCACAGTCAGAAAGAGCACACAGTTTGGCGTTAATCGGGCTCATTTTGATTGATATACAGCCATTTAAATACATCCAAATTTACAAAGAAATGTTTCAAATGAAGCTATGATCCTCGCAGTTATGAACGCAATTTTTGTTCAAGCAGACGCAGCGTACGAATGGCCATACATTTCTTTGTAAATTTTGACATTTGTAAATAGCTGCATTTCGCTTAATATTGGGTCCATTGTCACCATACCTGAGAATTTTGTAAAGCTTGCTGTGCTGACATTCTGACTTTGGCTGTGACTAAAAGTGGGACGGGGACGTGGGACTTGGGACGTGGGGACTCGGGGACGTGGGGACGTGGGGACGTCGGGACGTGGGGACTCGGGGACGTGGGGACGTGGGGACGTGGGGACGTGGGGACGTGGGGACGTGGGGACTCGGGGACGTGGGGACGTGGGGACTCGGGGACGTGGGGACGTGGGGACGTGGGGACCGGGGACGTGGGGACTCGGGGACTCGGGGACTCGGGGACTCGGGAACGTGTGAACTCGGGGATGTGGGGACACGGCGACACATTATCGAAGTATAGAATTTCAGAAATGGGACAACATCGCCAAGAAAGTTGAATTGCTTGTGTTATTTTGCTTTTTAAGTACCAGCTAAATACATAGCGAAATTCAAAAATTGGATTCTCGAAAAGACATTCTCGCCACCCGTCACAGAGCTCGAATGTGAAACAAAGCAGAAGACCTAATGGCCCATTGCTGACACTGCAGCTGAAATTTCACGTTGCAGCGTTTGTTGTTGTTGTTGCTGAGAAACTTGAGCCTTATGACTCCTTCTCTGTAACTGAAGTTTAAATACCGTGCAAGTGTCCTTGTTGGCGGCATTGTGACTGCATCTTTCCTGGCGCTTGTTCAATTTGTTACCTTTGATTCGGGTTGTCACCGTTGATGTTGTCGAAAATGTTCGTCATCAGAGGGCCAGAAGCCCCCAGGAGGGGGAGGGGTGTACTGACATATATGAGCTATATAGGTATGTGCCGCTGTGAAGGGTATGGTTTTCAAGCAGTTTGCTCTAGGATAGGATACATAAATCAGAGCGTTTGTTTCTAGAATTGGATATAATTTTTCACGGAACTGACCAGTTGGTTGAAGATTTTATCTAGACTAAGGAAAGTTGATAAAACCAAATTTTGTATACTACTTGTCCACCGACACAGCACCACAGTTTCTTTAGAAACTAGCGCCTTCAAGTATAAATAAATCATTTTTTGAGAGAGAAACAATTGTGGTATAGGTTTTGCTTTGGACCTCAGTAGTTTCTGAAAAACAGTTACTCTAGGATAGGGAGGGTTTATGGAGTTTACTCTGGTACGGGGTAGCAAAATTCACCTGAAGCAGCTCTGGTTTAGGCTAAGGGTTCCAAGGTCCTAGAGGCACAACCCCCACACAGAAATTCCTAAAGTACCGTCTCCGGGCCAGAAGCTAAATAACGCTTGACCAAGCGAATAAGTTGGCATATTTTTGTTTTACGTGGAAACATTTATCCAATCGACGTTAACTTGAAATCTGCGTACTTTGCTTTGTACTCCCTCTTTCATCTGAAATGTGTCACGTGATTTATAACGGCTAAAAGCAATTGAAATATTTTATCGGAAACGAGGATGGGAAAGTCATCTTATATCAAGATACCTTGCTGTAATACTCCTATCAAGGCTTTATCACTCTGCCTTTTAATCATATGCCCATCTTAATGGCAACGGTAAATCAAAATTAAAAGAAAAAAAAAAGGTCAAATCAAACAGAGGTCACAATAAAAATGAACGATATCACATTGATAGGTATAATTGTACGTTAATGGTGGTTTTAAGCAGTTTCAAGCAAAACTTTGTCGGAATTTTTTAGGGTAAACGTTCCCCCAATCTCAAAAACAAGCGTTATGAAGTCTTCAGTCAAGAAATGTGACGTGACAGACAACTACGAGTGAAATGCATAATTTAAAATAAAAAGGTTAGGATGAAAGTGGAAGTACTTTTAAATGTTCAAGCCTCGATATACTTGGGGAATTGTAAAATGATCTGAGAAATGGTCATACCAACGTTTCGTTCATGTTGCCTATGTCAAATAAGGACTTCATGCAAAAAAAAAATTGTCCCTTCGTTTTACCTGAATTACTCCACTATGTAACTTGATAGTAGTATAATGAAAGTCACCTTTTTATGAAGACGAGTAATAAACTATACTATATATATTTACTAGACCTCTGTTTCACATCATACAAACGAGGAACTTAAACCGGGGTACAACGCAGTTACGATCAACAGACGAAGATTTTGTGAAATATGATGAAAAGTTAAACAAATGGTAAAAATGCGTCCCCACATCCCCGAGTTCACACGTCCCCGAGTCCCCGAGTCTCCACGTCCCCACGTCCCCGGGTCCCCACGTCCCCGGGTCCCCACGTCCCCACGTCCCCACGTCCCCGAGTCCCCACGTCCCCACGTCCCCACGTCCCCACGTCCCTACGTCCCCACGTCCCCACGTCC
>NC_090895.1:47431224-47438724 GCF_036669925.1 Montipora capricornis | reverse complement strand
TTGGAGGATGGTTTATCAGGAGCCTAAATCATGGGATACTTACAGACCAATCAGAGCCGTTCGATTGAGAACAACTGCAATTGAAGATAATTATTGTACATGTATGTGCCATTTACGGAGTACTTCTTTTAGTGAACCAAATACAAGGTTCATTGTCCTTCAATGACAAGGGATATGGAGAAGCCAGGTGAAGACCTGTACGTACGTTACTCAATACTGTGACGTGACAGAGGCCGCACAAGATATTTTCTTCACAGAACTCTTTTTATGTGAAGAAAGCGGTGAATTGGAGAGGAGATGAATGTCTTAGGGAATAATATTTCTACGTGTAGTGGACTGTGTCCAGAGTTTGGTAATCACTGTGATGTAGTTTTCATAAATGTGCAAAATCAATCTCTTGATTCTTGTCAAAGGAATCATGATAAGGTATAATTTCACTGTATTAAAATCAAGCCATACCACCTACTTGTGGTACTCAGTTAAATTATTGTCAGAGATGAGGGCCTCTAACAAAATGTCTCTTCCTTGGTAACAAATACCAAATGAAAGAAAATAATTGAGAATTTCCTTTGCAGTTAAATATTTCCATAAGTATGATTTGTGCATTTAAATTAGGCTTCCTTTGTGTATTTTTATAAATCCATTGCATTACAATAATAAAATTTTTGAAGTCCTACATGGTTTAAAAAAAGACCTGTTATTGGATTTGATATTGGATTACATTTGTGGCTGTGTCTGTGAAATCATCCAGATTTATCAATTTCCTATTTCCTTTTAAAATTAATTCTGCTTTTAACTGACTGTCTCAGTGTTAAGTTTCAGGTGAAGTTGTCATCTAGTTTCTGTGTTGAAATTATTTTAAGTCCTTATTGGTCATTCCTTCATTTTCTTCATTTTGTACCTTGTACATGTATCAAGTTGGTCTCCATTCAAGGGATTTAACATTTTAAATTGTGGACTGCACTGACCAATTCACGTGAAATGATTTAAATGTTTTCCCATGTGTAGCTTGAACACAGATTTAAATTCCCAGTAATGGTTATACCAAGTTGATTTCCCATTAATGGGATTTCGATATTTTACAGAATGTACTGCACTAATCAATTCACATGAATGGATATGAATGCTTTCCATTAATGGCTTGTGTATAAGATACCGTCGTGGGATTTTTGATTCCCATTATTGGTTTTATTAAGTTGATTTCCATTCATGGGATTTCAGTATTTTACACAAATGTACTGCACTAATCAATTTGCATGAGTGGATAGGAATACTTGCCATTAATGGCTTGTGTATAGAATACTTTCATGGGATTTTTAATTCCCATTATTGGTTTTATTAAGTTGATTTCCATTCATGGGATTTCAATATTTTACACAGTGTACTGCAATAATCAATTCACATTAATGGAAATGAACACTTCCCATTAATGGCTTGTGTATATAAAAGCATGATGGGATTTTTAATTCCCATTATTGGTTTTATCGAGTTGATTCCCATTCATGGGATTTAAACATTTAACACGATGGACTGCACTAACAAAGTCACATGAATAGATTTAAATACTTTCTCCTTAATGGTTTTTATGTAGAATTCTGCCATGGGATTTTAAATTCCATTATTGGTTTCATCAAGTGTATTATTATTAATGGGAATTTGTTAAAAGACATTAATGAGACTAAATTTACATTAATGGTTATTGTTTACCACATTTTTATGTTGGAAAATTTCCATTAATGGGAATTATGTAAGAATGGGAGTTAGCTAATTCACATGATGGAAAAGACAAATGACATCCACGGTTTTTTGGAAAATTTTCCTGTGTTTGCGACTCGAAAATCCATCCCAGCCAAGATTTTTTCACGCAAAGCTAAAGCCACATCATTTGCGAACCTCGGTGAATGTTTCGTCGTCAAAAAACCCCACGCACTTGGCTGGAAATGAGCATTTTCTGCTTCGATTTCCACGATAGCTGATTAATTTAACTGCTTATGATCGCCGCACGAGACACGGAGCTCGGTTCCGAGGTCAAATTAACTCCGCCAGATGAGGTACAGTTATTACAACACTTACCCCATCCCCACAGCGGTTCTGTTCTGGTCACGCAACATATCAAAATGATGTGGTTCTCACTCAAAAAGTCTTGAAAACCTCTTTGGTTGTAATAACATAGTCAGACAGTGTTTCTGTACAAGTTTGGGTTCCAAAGATATGATGGTTGGGAACTTTCCATGGCTGCATGCTGCATTATTAATATTTTGTAGTTGAGAAATATTTATTAGAAAGTGTTTTTAGTTACGTTATTTGTGAGACATTTAAAATTCTTGACAACATTTCCTATGCCTGTTATCCCTATAAAGTTGTCTCTTCCAATGAGAGCAAAACAGATAAGTAATAATAACTTGCTATCTGCTTCATTCTGAGACACATTAAGGGGGATGGCACTGACATGTAACTACAGAAAGACAATGGTTGCTAAGGGAACTTTCTAGTCAAAGAACCCTGCAAGAAGATTGCATGGGAGGTTCTGTGAAATAACTTTTTGAATGGAAATCTGACATCACTTCAATCAGAATGTGCATGTGCAACTAGTCCCAGTCCTCTGCAGTGGATTTCTGTGAAAAACAGGAAACAAAGATAGACATGGTTTTTTCACAGTCTGGGAACCATCCCATCATTTTTCATTAACTGAACACACTTGACAGAAAATGGTAACTGTAGAGTAAAAGGGTATTGAGAAGTGATTATTTGAAGGGCTCCATAGCAACAGTTTGGTAGTTAAGAGCCATCCCCTTAAATGAATAAGAACATGTGCACAGTACAGACTTGAAATGATCTTTAAATTGCTGCAAACACACAGTTTACAAACCACCTGCAAAGGAGATTATCAATGAAATGAGCAAGACATGTTCTCTTGTTCTAAACAGTGTGTACAGACATTGAGAAACAAATGCTCTTCTTGTTCTAGGATGTTTAGATACACAAACTTGTTTTTTGATTTGCTTTAGCAAGTTGAAAATGTCACATATGTATTTTTATACTACTCTTGCTTCTGAGACAGGTTCAATGTGTTTTACTGGGTACAGTATGACCAAAACATTTATTGCTATGCATACTTGTGATGAATTATAGATACAATGATTGGTGACCACTAAACATCATCAATAATTATCAAAAAGCTTGATAAATATATACGTATTATTTCTTTTAATACATGTCTGTTTTGAAAGTAACAAACTAGGTGTTTTTATTATAAAGTTTTCAATTTCAAGTCAAATTCAACTTCATTCACAACTGGGAATGTTGTTCAAGGACACATGCAGGTTGTTTATCAGAGCAAGTCACATTTTGATGTAAGGTGTTGCTGGTATACATGCATCAAAGGTTAATTATAATTGGTGTTTGAATGCAGGCAATGCTATATGACAAATTCTCTAACAAATAAAAGCTCAGGAAGTATTGAGCAATTATAAGATTTTGTTGCCACACAAGGGCGAAGCAAGACATCAGCGCCCAGTTGGTATTCCCAGGGCCTAGCGCTGAAGATTAGCTGCAGTGATATCTTATTATTCAATGTATTCATGAATACATGTATCTTCTGATTCTTTGTAAATTTGGCAACCATCTGTTTTTCATCAATTGAATGACATAGTTTTTTGTTGTGTGACATTCTGTCCAAATTACGACAATTTTATGTGTGACCAATCATTCTTTTGAATAATTAATAAGAAGTTATTGAGATGACAGGACTGTGAGATCACAAATGAGGATAACATATAAGGTGACATGAATGTCATGATAGACTTAATCATATTCAATTGCATTAATAGTAATAATCTTAAGCATAATAACAACTATCTACTCTTAAGCGTGAGCACTAATTGCCATTAATTCAATAGCGCCCTGTGGTAATGAAATAGAAAAATACATATCCAAATGAGACTGGATTCCTGGTCCCCCATGGCATTTTTAAAGCTCTTTTTCCTGACCTCGCCACATATTATCCGCTCATGAAGGTGGGGTCTCATGAAGGCACCACCTTCACTCATTGTTGCCAACTTAACTTCTTGTTGGATTTGTGACTTCATTGACAAATTTATTGAATGGTCTCAAATTTTACTTCACACTTGCTAAAATTGAGAACCATAATATATAGATGTCACAATAATTATTGTAAAGGTATCTATTTATTTGAGAACTTTGCCCAAAAATTATTTTGTCCTTTTAAAAGAATTGTGAATATCTTTAATTGAGCCCAAATCAAAGATGCAAACATAATATGAGGCCACTTCCCAAGAGATAATTGAACCAGAGATACATCTGGGTAGACACTGCACAAAAATGAATTCTCTTGGAAAAAAAATCAATATAACCATACCATGGACTTTGTTGGAACCTACTGATTAACATGTTAACATATTAACATAAATAATGTACATGTAACACAATGGGTAATTACAACCAAATGCCAACTTGAAATCATGGTGCAATCTTTATTTCACATTGAATTTCTATCATCTTACATAACATGTTTGTCATCACATATCACCTGACATGCTATCTGCAGACGTATTTAGTCAGAAACAGAAACCAGAATGGCCTAGCTAATGGCCACGAAGGCCACTTGCTAAACCATTGGGAATTGGTTATCAGCCACATAGACTGATATAGCATAGCAATTTGTTATGCATGGCCGCACAAGCCCTCAGTCACACAGACTGATTGCAGCATAACTGCCTTATTTTTGTTATGCATGACCACTCAGGTCCTCAGCCACAAAGGCCGACTGCAGCATAACGTCTTATGCATGGCCACAGAACAAGGTGGTAAAGGGGTTTTGTACGAGGCATCATTCGAGAAGAGAAAAGGTGCATTACAAATAAAAAGAGCTGAAATGTGCTTGTAATCTGTGAATTGATAGTCTAGCATGATCCATGGTCCTATTGTTTTGTTTATCATAAATCTTGACTAAATTTTCTTGAAAATTGAGAATCTAATGGTAGCTTACGTACGTATCACAACTTACAGAAAATGTTGCTATCGTTTGAACAGGCTCTTGTTACAAGTTGTCAACGAAGTGTAATTAATCATTTTTACTGTATTTTACAATTAAACGAGAAAAAAATCGCTGATCATTAATTCTTGTAGGTATCTCCAAACTCACCAGATTCAAACATAATTATTGATGTGAGGGATATCTGAAAGAAACATGACCAATTTCTAAGAAATTTAGGACTAATTAATGCTACTTAGCTCGAGCAATTTGCATTAACCGTGTTCTGTTCGCAACTGAAAATATGTTACTTGTAAAAAAAATGCCATTAAAAGAAACTTTTGAATCATGATTTGAAAAAAAAAACATGCCCCTAATTTGTGACTGGGATCCCTCCTTTACCACCCTAAGGCCCTCAGTCACACAGTCTGATTACAGCATAACTGCCTCATATTTTGTTGTGCATGGCCACACAGGCCCTCAGCCACTCAGGCTGATTGCAGCACAACTGTCTTATGCTTGGCCACTGAGGCTCCCTAGCATAACTGCCTTATATTTGTTATGCATGACCACTCAGGTCCTCAGTCACACAGACTAATTGCAGCATAGCTAACCTTGTAATTGCTATGATTGGCAATTCAGACCTTCAGTGACATATGAAAGGCTGATTAGAATAGGATGACTGCTTCAAAAATTGCTTAATGATGACCTTGCGACTCAGCCCACTCAACCATTCTGAGAAAAGTTTCCTCCCTATATGCTGGTGCTATTTAAAGGTTCCCTCTGACGACACTGACTTGCTAATACATGCAGCCTTTCCATCTCCACTGCTCTTGCCCGGGTGGTTGGAGTGTTGAATCTGTCATCATTTATCAGTACATCTTCATGAAATCCAAAATCAGGATCTCTGCCTTCTCCACCCACTGATTTTGCTCGTGACAATGCCACAAGTAAAGCTCCAGGATTCTTAGCTTCAAACTCGTGCTTTCCAGGATGAATCACGACATATTTGAATGCTTCCCCATTACCTACAGTCATCCCTTGGCACTTGTGGATTGTTGTTCCCCATGCCAATCTCAATGGAACTTGAAGACGCTTGCATCGACATGAGCAGTCAGTGCACCGACTTACGGGCACAATTGGCACCACTGTCAAATCTCCATTGATATAAGGTGGACCCTTATATCCTGGAAAACGTACATACACAACATCAGGTAATGGCAGGGGATCGTCTGTTGGTCTGTTACCATCTGCGTAGACAATGTCCACTACTGTTCCCACTGCTCCATTGTACAGCCCCCATGCAGCCTTTAAGTTACTTGTTAGTGTCTGCCTTCTGTGAATGTCTGCCATTGTCAAGTGCTTTTATCCTTGCCACTGGGTGGTTTAGCTTTCTGTTCCACTCAAGTAACTTAACTTTGTTGCGCTCCCATTCCAGACGATGCGTTGGAAACACAAACAAGCCTTGTTCATCCATCCTTCCTAGGAGTTCTGGACCATGGGTTAATCGGAGATTGTACCACTGAAACGTCTGTAGCCAATGAATTTGCTGGGGTGTCGTACTGTAGGTTCTCAATGACATCAACACATCTCTGAGCTGTTGTTCAGATTCAGTTTGTCTTACAATCAAAAGTTGTCCATACTAAACGACCATGATTAGACGGTGCACTGTGACAATCTTGAATATACACAGCGGTGTCACACACAGGAGGCAGTTGAACATCATCTCCCATGAACACCGCTACAGGAATACCTCCCCACAACTCATCTGCATTGGCTCCTCTGTTAATTGCATAACGTGTATGGTGTTTCATCCAGCCCATGGTTGTGCGGCCAAACATTGATCGCTCATCTCCAACCAGAACTTTCAGATTTTCACACTTATTCTGAATTTTTTCAAGCACAGGTCCAGAAGGCACTGTCAACTCGTTGCAAGACCTTGCCCCTGTTGGGATTCCTAAAAAGCTGTGAGCTGTACTGCCTTGAACGAGATAGGCAGCATTCCCTGTTGGAGTGATCACCTGTATTGCACCATTGGCCCCAAACACTTTCCGCACCAACCTCTGAAGGCACCTGATGACATATGACCTTCCGGTTCCAGCAGTTCCGGAGACAACAAGTCGCAAAGGATGGTAATGTTCTTGGTTTTCAACAAAGTTGTAGAGGGTGTGCAACACCAGACTAACTATGGCTCTCTGATTCTCATTTAGGGATGACAGAGACACCTGTGGCAATTCAAGGTGTTCAGTTTCCATTTGCTGTTTTTCATCTTCTTTTATCCTTTCTTGAAGCCACATCTTGGGGTCTTCACCCTCAGGAACCACAATGCAAGTACTACTCCAGTCATACTCCTCTCCACCATCAGCATAATCCAAATCCCTCTCCACACCCTCAAATATCTGGTTTTGCCCAGCATATACATCCACTCAATCTGGCTGTTCTTCTGCTACTGCAGCATCTTCGTCTTCGTCCTCTTCCTCTTCGTCCCGGTTCTTGTGGATGTTCTG
>NC_090895.1:47288724-47301224 GCF_036669925.1 Montipora capricornis | reverse complement strand
ATTTTGCTGAAATCCTAGGATCCTTAATACGCATTTGAAATAAAAAAAGTCAAAGTTCCCGTTATTTCCTAAGTTAGCTTAACTTTATTTTGTTCTTGCTTAGACATCTGAAATAATTTCGCTAACAAGTAAACACAACTATGATTTCCTTTCCTCTTCACAAACAATTAACTTCCTTGAATTTCCTTAACATTCTAATATATCATTCCCCTTATAAAATGATTTTGAAGTTAAAGTAAGTATTCACTAGAATTGATTCACTTCGCAAAGCATATAAAGCGAACTCGGAATAGACCTACACACAGTCCACTTCACAAATCAGTTAGTGGAGTGGTGAGCATACAGCCGCCATCAATTTGAGTTTGCAATCTTGAGTCCTCTTCACAAACTGGGAGGTGAAACTCAAACTAAACTGGCTTTACTTTACGACTACGAAAATTCTAAAATTAAAAAAAAACAAAAAACAAAAGAACCGCAGGATTAGAAAGACAAAAAGGACAAATTATCAGAAACAAAGCTTTGCGGGAACTAGCTGGACTCAGCGGACACGGGGAAGTTACAACTGGCAGAACAGTTAGCTGATGAAGCCTCAACTTCTTCTTCTTGTCCCGTAACTGCCCGTACTTACTCCACACCTCGTTTACAATGTCCTCGTAAGAAAGTGTTGGCAAAACCATTCTCGAATTCAGTTTTGGTTTGATAATGTCTGACTTTTACCAATGCAGAGGCGTCGCAAATTTATACTAATCTAAATCAAGCTTGTTGCCTTAGTTGTTTTGTCTCAGAAATGCCAAGGGAATCAGATTTAATTTAAGATTTGAAACACCACGTTGTCACGTAGGGCACGCAAGAGATCACACGTACACTTCCACTCTCTGGAGGCTTCCGCGAGATGATATGAAGATTTCGATATCAAGGCCGCGATACGATACAGTCTCTAAATCGACGCCGCAATACAATAACAAATATCGAGCATTTGTGAGATCGACAACCTGAGGTACCAAAGAGGAAGACCTGCAGCAGTGATTTTATTTTTCATTTTCTTAACATTATAAATGGTTTTAAAAGGGCTAAATAAACTATGCTTGCACGAGAATTACAAAAAATGCCGAAAAGGGATAGATCATTCTATCATGCAATTGCAATATCTTGTTCCAATATCGCCATTCGTATCGAGAGAACAAATACCGTGATTCGCCGAAACAAAGCAATTGCATTAAATATCCAGACCAAGTGATATTTGTCGAGATAAACGGCGTTCAATCAGTAAAAAACCTACGATAAAGATAACACCACAAATCGCTTAAGGAACCATTTAACTATAAACAAACAAAAGTAAAACTTGAATTTGCAACATTTTTCCTGCACGAAAACCGTAAACGCAAATGATAAAGGAACAATGACCTTCACAAGTGATTGATTTCACCCACTGGGCTGGTGAATGGTTAGTAATGATCTTTTCACACACTTGCCGCTACATTAGAAAGTTGCACAAAAAGACAAGCAGGGATAGACACTAACAAGTTATCCGGTCCCTCAATGCGCTTAGTTTTCTTACACCTTTTTGTTAATCAAAATTAATTACAGAAATCGGCCTAGAGCTTTGCGAGGATGTGTCTTTTTAAGCTCTGAAACTAACTTAACAAGACATTTTTTGCAATTGGGAAAAATTTGAGAAAAATATTGATATTTAAATAAAACATTTTATCAGAGTAAAGGAGCATGCCTTTTTTTCTGCGATAAAGTCGCAAAAATGTACCAATCTGAGCTATCAATCTCTCAAATTTAATCGTCGGTAAATAAAAAAAAGGAAAGTGTAGCCTTAACATAAATAGAAAAATCAAAGAAAAACCAAGCAAGTCAGACTATGTTGGAAGATCGATTTTTCAGAATACTCAGACAATAGAATCGCTCTTGGAGAGTACCTATGTGACACATGCAGGATCACGCAATTGTTGAACTACATTTTTCGGCTGGTAGACCATTGAGAGGTCATAATCTTTACTCTCTTGCCAATGTAATGTAACTAAACTATCAGAAGATGGTTAGGACGGAAGATCTATGCAGATAGTACAAAATTCAAAACCTTGGGCGATATTTTCAAATTATCCCACGGCAACCAACCAACATCGGCTTTAAACACGAAGGCGCACTATATAAGGAAGTCTTCCCTGGGAAGATCGAAGCTCATTTGTCAGTCACCGTTGACATGCGTGGGACGTCTATAAAAGGTGTTCTACAATAAAAAAAGCCCCTTATGGCAATGTGTCCGTAATATGCCATAAAATGTTATCCATCGTTCTTTTTTCAAATTCCCAGTTCCATTTTTTTTTGTGCTAGAAATATCTTTTCGGGCTTCCGTCTCTGTGTTGCTGTTTGTTGATCACCATCTTGGATAATTAATCAGTCGTGCTTGAATGAATTCAAACAATAGCAGTGCGTGAAGAGCCCCCTTTTATAGTGCGTCTTCGTGTTTAACATAAGTAGTTTAACCTTTTTTTTTTTTTTTTTACTATATTCGATTTATAATAATAATGTTGTCGAGGTGGTTGTTCAATTTTTTGAGGTGGTTGTAAGTCATTCCATGTTTTAGTAACTACAGCGAACAGTTTATTTCGGTAGTATTGTCTGAACACAAAAGTTCGCAGTTTTTTTTTCAACGATATTTCTCGAGTCCTATTGTTTGAGCGAGAACGATATTTCGCTGCAATCTGCGTAAGTTCGAGCGAAATTTCGCGGCACTCCAGAGATATTATTTTTTCCACAAGGTCTTCGGAACGCTTTGGAAATACACATCTCGCAAGTGACTTGCCGACGCGTTCGAAACAAAGAATTTTTCCTTGAAGTAAAAAATAACTAAACCTGAGCAGCGCGCCATAGAAACTTTGATAAACAATTATATGGCTAAAGAAAGAGCATTTTACTGTTTGAATGAACAATTTGTGTCAAATATAACCGGAGATATGATTTTTTCCGCAAGGTCTTTGGAACGCTTTGGAAATAAACATCTCGCAAGTCACTTGCCGACGCGTGCGAAACAAAGAATTTTTCCTTGAAGTAAAAAATAACTAAACGTGAGCAGCGCGCCATAGAAACTTTGATAAACAATTATATGGCTAAAGAAAGAGCATTTTACTGTTTGAATGAACAATTTGTGTTAAATATAACCGGAGATATGATTTTTTTCCACAAGGTCTTCGGAACGCTTTGGAAATTAATTAATTGTCAAATTGAAGTGTGGTTCACTAATAAAAATTTGTTATCTGTAAATGCGAGACCAAACTGCAGGAAAAATAAACAATTAATACTCAGCAATGACACCCGCTTATTTTACAATAATTCCTTTTTATTAAAATCGCGGGAAAAGGACTGCATGGCTATCGATGTCTTTCAACACGGACTGCCATCAGTGAACTCTTTTTTTTTTCCCCTCGGTTTGCATTCTGCATTTTGTGACCCTCGTGTAATGACCACAAATGGTAAACGAAATTTCGATCTCCAAACGAGATTTTCGTTCGAAATTTCGCTCACACAAACAAAGTGTTGGAAATTTCGTTTGAAATTTCGCACCCACTTGCGAAATGTCGTTTGAAATTTCGCTCTCACTTGCTAAATTTCGAACGAAATTTCGCTCCCACTAACGAAATTTCGAACGAATTTTGCCACCTTCAGCGAATTTGCCAAGTGAAATTTCGCACATCTGCACGAAATTTCGTTAATGGTGAAACAATAGAGGCCAGCGAAATTTCGCAGATTTACGTAGAATTTCGTAGAACTTCTTCGAAATTCGACGAAATTCGCTATCATTACTTTTGCACAGTACTGTAGTTGTAGTAGTTTCGCTTTCTGCAGTTTGTATGTAACTTTCTTCGCTTCGAGCAGTCAATTCAGTTACTAGCTCCTAACAAGTGTATCATCTTTTCGTCGAGTTTCTGTTTACGATTAGTTCATTTTACTAAGTAAGTTTTGTATCTGTTTGTTTTCTAGTCTTAAACGCTTTTCGCTTTCACTGCATGGGTTTAGTTCGCGCCGTCATAGGCAGTTGAATGGAGAATAAAGCGCGTTTGAATTTTTTTCGCTGGAGTTTTGTAGTGGAGATCACACTAGGGAACACGTTGAACCCAAGTAAAACGTCCCTGTTTATACTACAAAGGAGGCATGCGGCAAGAAATAAATGGACGGTGTGAAACGGTTCATTTTTTATGTTTGGTCACAGCGATGTAACAAATACGAACTACACGATGCGAAATTGAAATTCATGCCATTTTCATGACATCCTATATACAATGCTGTTTAAAGACGTTCGCGCCAATCGTTTCTGCACATCTCTACCACACAGGCACCTTACAAATGTCCAACATTGAGCAAGCGCAAACAGAGTAAAGGTGGCTCAAAGGTAGTTTCAAAACTTGAAAGAATCGTTCTTGTTACATGGATTGACACTACAACAATTTATCACTTAACAGCAATGCTTTGGTACCATATCAAACACCAATTATTGCTGAAAAAAGATTCAGTCATTTGGTAACGTAAAAAGTTACCGTGGCAACAGGAAAGCCCTGCACAAAAAAAACCCATATTGTGGCTTTAGCTGCTCATAATTAAGGTTGGTCTGATTTACATCTACACATTGGTTGACAGAATTTTTAAAATCAACAACACCACAACTGGACGGGAAAGAGATCTTCAACAACTATCTATAACCACAGGGGGCCCACACAATCGGATGTGTAGCCGATTGTTATTTTATAGTAAATGTACTGGATTTACCGTTTGCTTCACCCATAGCGATATATCGTTAACTATGTATGTAAATCAATGATAAATAAACGTTGAATTACCTTACCTGTGGTTTATATTCGTCCTTTTACCTCATAAGCGGTTTTTTGAGCGATTTTGAATGAATTTGAGTTTGCCGTTGACTATGTGGAACAGTCAACGGCAAACTCAAATTCATTCAAAATCGCTCAAAAAACCGCTTATGAGGTAAAAGGACGAATATAAACCACAGGTAAGGTAATTCAACGTTTATTTATCATTGATTTACATACATAGTTAACGATATATCGCTATGGGTGAAGCAAACGGTAAATCCAGTACATTTACTATAAAATAACAATCGGCTACACATCCGATTGTGTGGGCCCCCTGTGCTAAAACTCTTCAACGCAACTCCTTTCCTAGTCATCTCATAGATAACATCATTGAGGGGTATAAACACAAATTTTCTTTTAGACCAACTCAAAACAACACTTCTACTACTGGGGAAAACACTACAGGTATTCGATACTTCAAACTGCCATTTGTGAGTGATTTCTCTACCACCACAGGCAAAAAAACTAAAACACTTCTTGGACGTTTATTGCAAAGATATAAGCATCAGAATTGTTTTTTTCTTCTTTCAAAATCAAGAATTTTTTCAGTTTCAAAGATCCTATTCCAGATGCATTAAAATCTATGGTTGTGTATCAATTTATTTGTGCGGGGTGTAACATTGGCGAGACGTCACGCCACTTTGCAACCAGGGTAAAAGAGCATCTCTCGACTGACAAAAATTCTCATGTATTCAAACACCTGAATGGTTCACCTAGTTGTTAGTGTTCGGCTGGTTGTTTCAAGATTGTAGATTCAGCCAAAACTAGACATTGTCTTAAGCTCAAAGAAGCGATCTACATCAGCCGCTTAAAGCCAGAACTAAATGCGCATTTACAACACAACAATGATGTTTGCTTCTTGTGACTCGATTATGTAATTAACACTCTCGCACTTGCACGCGCAGAATTGTAACTGTTACTGTATTTTTAATTTCAAATTGCAAACGTACTCAAATTGTAAACGTATTTAAAACAGTGGAAAAGGAAACAACACATAACACTGATGATGGCATGAGTCATGCCTAAACATGACTGTCTTTAAAAAGTTGTATTGTGAGCCTGAAATTTCTGTTAATTCTCTTAAATCACTTTCAAGGGAACCGAACCGACTGTATCATACTCTGCTTGGCAGGGATTTTCTTGATTTTTCTCTCTAGTGAGAAGGAAAGGAAACCTTTGCACGGATCTTGATGTTCTGTCACGCATGCGCGTCGTGAACTCAATGCAACGTCACTTCAACTCTTCTGCCGTAGGGCAAACGTTAAAATTCAAACTAGTTATATAACCAGTTAAT
Source organism: Montipora capricornis (assembly GCF_036669925.1). Classification (NCBI taxonomy): domain Eukaryota; kingdom Metazoa; phylum Cnidaria; class Anthozoa; order Scleractinia; family Acroporidae; genus Montipora; species Montipora capricornis. The sequence continues at coordinate 47,295,056 of NC_090895.1, read as the reverse complement.
ATTGCCCTGGGCAGCCATCTTAAGAATTGACGATAAGGAACTGGGCTCGATCTTGTTCCGTCATCTGGATTTAACGTCCACATGGTTCCGGATTCATAGCGGATGCAAAAATGTCCACTCTGGAGAGCGTACTCAAATAGTTCCAGATTCGCCAGCAAATTCACCAGTTACGTGTGAACGGAAGGCGTATCCGGAAAGAAAAAGTTGCGGATTTAAAAACATCCGGATACGTGTGGACGGAGCCTAAGTTAGTTGTTGCACCAACCTTAGCAATCTGAGGCTGATCTTTAAGTCTGCTGATGATCTGTGGAACTAAAGCTTGCAGGAAATTCTCTCAACAGCGATTATATTAGGAAACCAGCTTTCTCACTTTATTCGCTGCAATCCAAATGTTCAAAATTAATGTAAGGATTGGAACTGTAAAAATAATTGTGGATGAGTTACATTGAATTTCCAAACCGATACGAGACTAACATTAGTCAGATTCCGAGAGAAATTATTCTCCAAAAGTTTTGTCGTTGTAAGGCAGATTCAGCCATTATGAAAGTTCATCGTATGCGTTCATTTCAGAACCAACGATTTTAGAGCAAACGAGAGACTGTTCGCAGTCTAGTGACAATGTGTATCCTGTATACTGCCATTTGGCAATGGTGACATACCGCTAATGTTACGTGTTACGTGTTTGCGGGCACTAGGATAAAATACCGCGCATAACTTCAAAACATTTTGCAGGTTTAACTTTTGCCCGTAAACGAGCATGAAGCGGTTGAATCACCTTTCATTTTCATTGTATTTAGCGTACAACTGAAAATATTGATTTGCGAAGACATTTTACGTGAAAAAATCCTCAACCAGTGGTCTGCATAAAAATCATAAATCCAAAACATTGTCTTACCGCAGGTGATCCTTTTGAGTAAATCGTGGAGGTGCAATTAACCTTTAGTTTGTCCGAATGAACAAGCGTCTGTGCCATGCTCTTCACGATAATCTCGAAGAAAAACCATGAAAGCTACAAAGTAAAACAATGAAGTACAAGTTACCTTTTTCAATCTCCAAACCGCTGAATTGCTCTTAATTTGTCGGCCAGAAAAAAGAAAAAAGAAAAGAAACCTCTCTAAAGAATAACTCCAGCCAAATCACCACCAGAAAAAAATAGAAGCTCAATCCAGCAATTCCCCTTTTCATAAAAATACCTAATGTTGGTCGAAAATACAAGGCTTGACTTTTCCTGGAATCGCAATCACGATTTTGGAAAAATCTGTCTCGTCAAAGATGGTGGACCAATGCTACGAAAGCGCACGGTCTACAGTTGAAGTACCGTTGAGGTGTGGATTTTTGTTCTGCTTTTGTTTTGTTTTTTGTTTTTTGTTTTTTCGTTTCCAGCTTCCTTTTCTCTCTACACTGCCATAATAATCTTTACATGTATCTTTACGTTCAAAATATCTTTCTTTCGTGTATTTTACTATCAAAACCTATTCTGATTCACATTACTCGACTTATTTCGCTCCCAGGATTGTATGTATCTTTCGATACTGCTTCTTCTCTCACCACCTTTCGCTGAGGTTTGTAAAGAGAGTTTCAAAGCTAATCAAGCGCCACACTACCTTCATGAGGTCGTTGGCAACCGCTGGATCAGCCCCAGGCTTCAAGTTTGACATCAGGTATTTGGACAGCTGCTCATGAATCGTTTTCGTGTTATCTACGGTCAGCTCAGTGACATACACGTACTGAAAATATAAAAATAATAAGGGGTTCGGCGATCACCACTTTAAGCTTCACATTCTATCGCGTGTGTGATCTACATGGAGCTTAAACAGTTCTAACGATAGAACTAAGGCTTTTTAAAATGAGGAAGAAAATGAGGGGTTAATGATGATGATAATTATGACGATGATGATGATAATTATGACGATGATGATGATGATGATGACGACGACGGTGGAAATGATGACAGTACATATATGATAACGACAAGGATAGACACTGACAACAAGATGCGCTACTTCGAATCATACATCTGAAGTCTAAAAAACACATCTAATGACTTCTATTCGATCACCCACCTCCCAGGAAAAGATCAAACATTACAGAAATATGACTTCATTTTTGAACTTCAAAAAACATTAAAATTAACAAACCTTCATGTAAGACTTCACGGCTTCCCACCGGTTGGCTTTATGCAGCAGGGCAGCGATACGAATAAAGACCCTGTCAAACCAGACAAAAAAAAAATGTAATTTCGTGCAACTCTTTATCAAGTGACAGGAGCAATAGAGTTCGTAACACATCGCTAGGGAACACGTTGAACCCAAGTAAAACGTCCCTGTTTATATATACTTCAAAGGAGGCATGCGGCAAGAAATAATTGGACGGTGTGAAACGGTTCATTTTTTATGTTTGGTCACAGCGATGTAACAAATACGAACTACACGATGCGAAATTGAAATTCATGCCATTTTCATGACACCCTATATACAATGCTGTTTAAAGACGTTCGCGCCAATCGTTTCTGCACATCTCTACCACACAGGCAAAAAGTTTTGCAACCTTACAAATGTCCAACATTGAGCAAGCGCGAACAGAGTAAAGGTGGCTCAAAGCAGTTCCAAAACTTGAAAGAAACGTTCTTGTTACATGGATTGACACTACAACACTTTATCACTTAACAGCAATGCTTTGGTACCATATCAAACACCAATTATTGCTGAAAAAAGATTAAGTCATTTGGTAACGTAAGAAGTTACCGTGGCAACAGGAAAGCCCTGCACAAAAAAAACCCATATACCCATATTGTGGCTTTAGCTGCTCATATCTCAAAAACGAACTCGGTGATCCCCATTTTTTATTTCTGAAATGTAACCAGCAATCCAGTTTCAAAATGATTGAAATCTGTAGCTCTAAATCCACTCCACGAAAATTTCAAGTGTGAAAAGATTTTGGTACGAATATATTTAAGTGAGAACAAAATCATGATGTTGCCCTTCCGAAGAAGACATTTCTTAAATTTCCCCGACGGACTAGCTAGTAGAGCACTGTATGACTAGACCATACTAATATATTCCCTCCCATTACCCTCCATTGCAAGCTACTTCCAGTCCAATAATGAGGACACGAATATGCGCCCGGTTGTTCGAAAGCCGATTAACTTAATCCAGGATTAGCGTAAATTTTTGTTCTTTGTTTTCAACTTTTTGGTGAAAGTTTCGTTTCCTTATTTCTGTTTTTCAAGATTAACTTATTCTAATGAAACGTTTTGTCGAATATCAGCGTTGAAAATAATTTGGGAGTAGAGAAATAAACTCCTTGGTTAATTTTTAACCTGGGATTACCGTATAACCGGGTTTTGAACAACCGGGCCCTGGTCTGTTACAGCAGGATATCGCAAGTCCAACTGTAACCTGGGTCTTCCAACACAAGGCCCTCCTTAAGACTTTTGTTTTATACAAAAACTATGGGAGGTTAAAGACATTTTAGCAAGGAACTGTGTCTGCGGAACGGTTCTATGGTTTATTATGTTATTATGTTATTACAAGTCCCTGAGCTAACCAATGGAGCTCGACCTACAACCATGGCAAAAATTCTTTCAGACAACTTCAATAATGAACGCAAAATCCCTTCAATTAACGAAATACGTTATCCTTTATGGCCATTCTCTTCATAGCGGCCTTTTAGGTACCAAACCTCCCCCCCCCCCCCCTCCCTGCAACCTTAACCCGCACCTTAAGCAATGTTGAAGCCAATTGCAGCTTTTCTGAGTGTTTCCGGAATTTAAATCAACATAAATATATTGTAAGGGAGCAAGGGGGAGGGAAACGTTATCCCATGCGATGTCTTTGAAAATTGACTTCATTGTCCCAAGAATGTTGTCCAGGATTGTAGTAAAGGACCATTTAGCCATTACATTAGCCTCTTTTAAATCTACCTCTTGCTATTCCCTAAATGCGTGAAACCAATACATCCCTGCCAGCGATTTTAGGGACCTTACGATAGGACGACGACAACGGCTACCAAAACGCCACAAAACAATGGACTTAATGAACAAAGAAAAACGCTCTACACGCCCTGCACGTGCGTTTTGCATTTTGGTAGATTTCTTCGCCATCCTCGTCCTGACAACGACGCGAATTCACTAATTTTAAGGTCGTGTAGAGAACGTGTGAACCTGACGAAATATTTTTTTTATTTTTGTTCCCAAATAACACCGTTCATGTCAACCTTATTCCCGCAATGTTGGTAAACACTCTGGGTCGATTATTAAAACATATTTTAGACAATGTTTAACAAAACCGCGTTCTAAGCCATTTTCAATATTGCCAACAATCATATCGAAGTATTGTGTGCTGCTGATGGTAACAAGAAGGTTTGCATTTCAGGCTAGAGAGCAATTTATTTACTTAAAATATACCGCTCATAAACAGTTTTGGAGGTCCACTGATTGTCTTAAACCGCGGCCTAAGTTAGACTTTGTTTAAATAACTGGCCCTCTCCATTCCGAACGACTTGGAGTTATCACGAAATTATTGCATTTACTGGAAATAATAATTTTAGACAACGTTCTCGTTGGCATCGTCATCCATGCGTAAGGTTCCTTTTGTCACATACCTGACGACGTTTAGTGACAAGTCTTCATTTCAGTGACAACCAGGATGTGAAAAAGTTGATTGAGTATAACAGGCAGGAATCTTGCGACTGTATGATGACGTTTACTAAATTTAGGACCTGTGTAGGGAATAGAAAGACAAGTTAAATACGCTTTATGTTGCGAGGCAGTATACAAATATATCTTATTAGATGTCTTGGTGTGTAGTATCGCTGAGTATCTTTACGAGTTGTGCTGTAGAAATATTCAGCGATACTACACACCAAAACATCTAATAAGCTATTAATTATCTCACTTTTTTTTTTAACTAAATTCTTAGCAAGTGAATTGCAAACAACCGAGAACGTGTGACAGATTTGTGTATGACATGCGCCGGGGCATCGTCAGCACCTCAACTAGTCAAACAGGTTTTTCGCCATGCAAATATCGCGCGTTTTCTGTACAATAGGGAACTTTAGCAACGACGACAGCAACGGCAACGAGAACGTCATCTCAAAACATAAATTCCCATTATTGTAATCACTTCGAGACTATTCCAAGCTTTTTAACATGACAATGGTTTGGCAGTCCCTCAAGAATGAAACCGATATGAGTCAAGCTTAATTTTGATGAGAAAATGAAAATTTATCCTCACAAGTGCTGACGTGCTCCATAAAACCTCAAATTTGGCTGTTTCACGTTGTTGTTTTGCTGACGACGGCAACCAAATGGACAAAAATGAAAAACGCACGTGCAGAGCGTGCAAAACTATTGTTTTTGCCTACTAAATATGCAAATTTGTGACGTTCTCGTTGCCGTTGCTAAAGCTCCCTAATAACTACTATAGATGGATCATAAAGTTGGATAATAATAACACTTATTTATATACTTTTACTTCGTTAAGATTGAGGGAAACAAACAATACAAGTTGAAACCGTCAGCATTGGTTTTCCTTGAAAGAAAGAGCGGTGTTTTCCCGATGAGGAGAACATAAAATTCTTCCTCGTGGCATCCAAAACGACAATAAAGAGTGAACGAAGAACTGGAGCACAGAACAAGGAGCGTCCATGTGTGATGTTTCGGCCAACAAACACAGGAGTAGACGAAATGGGGATGGCTGCTCTTAAGTGTTCTTTCCTATAGAGTTATGGTGTGGAGTTACAGTTAAAACTACCTGAACCCTGGAAATAAATCTTGAAAGGCCACAATGGAATTTAGTCTATGCACTCTTTTTAAATTGGCTGGCTTTAGAAAGGCTGAATTTAACTAACTCTATGTCGGAACTCTTTAAAAATGAACATTTCCTTTGGAATTTAACTTGAAACACAATCCTGATACATGTGTGTTGTTCTTTTTTTCATCTTCTGCACAACGTGGCTAGTCGATTGGATAAACGTTCTCACCTGATATTATATCAAAATGAAAAGCGCCTGTGGGAAAGGATAATGTGTAAACCTTCAAACATCTATAGTTGCATTTGAAAAACTGTAGGCGCATGACTTTGTAGAGCCCGCATACCAGCGGGACGCATCATCCATCAGGACCTACATTAAACGGCCCAACTCCCCACGCGTTCTTGCCACTCGATGACTACACTGGCATCCGTCCAGTATTACAGACCGAAAGTGACAGGTTCGAAGCCTGGCCTGGGACTCCGATTTTTCAGTTGTCCTCTCATCCGTCGCCAAGCAACAAGTTTCACAGTCTCCTATATTCCTGTGTTAGTCTAAAGCGAAGTTGCATAGAATATGGC
>NC_090895.1:47251224-47283724 GCF_036669925.1 Montipora capricornis | reverse complement strand
GTTTTTGGTTTCACTTGCGATTGGTTGGAAAAATGGCGTGAGAACTTTAAACAAATCACTGAGTGACGTAATGCATAACCAAAGCAATTTGCCCATTATATTTGTACTTTCGACATTCAATTGAAAACCGCTCTAGTCTATTTGAGGGGAACCAATTCAAATGTTGGTTTCTTTTAAGTGAGGAGTAACCGGAGTACCCAGACGAGAAACCGCTTGGAGCAGAGAAGGGCATCAACAAATTTGATTTGGTTCCAGCAATCGAAACTTAAACACAACGATAGCTGGCAAATACTCTCACCACTACGCCAACACTGCCCCTTCGAGAGGAAGATAGAGGTAATAAAAAAAAGGCTCGAACATCCCTCTAACCTTTTGGACAAAGGACGTGTGGAGAAGGTGTATCTGAACCTAACAAACAGAGACTGACTGACCTCTTCATAAATTGGCCATTTTATACGAAGTTGCTACGCAGAGCTAGGTCAGAAAACAACTTCTTTCTTTTCAATACTCAGTCTGGTATTGCCACTGTAATTGTCTTTTTCTTTGCAAAAGCGCCTACATATATATGCGTAGTAAAGAATTCGGTACTGGCTGTCCAAAGTGTCTTACAGGTAAGAATTCTGCTATGTGACAACATTTCAGCACAGTCGCTCCAACCACACAATAATGCCCAGAAAGTGAAAAGTAAAATGGTCACAGACTTTATTTACCTTCAAAGGTCGTTAATGTTCGTCATCAAAATCCCTCAATTCAATCTTCACGGAAATGTTTCTGGCCTACCGAGGGATAAAAATATACCAGATAAATCTTCTGAGAAATTTCGCTTATCGAAGCCAAGAAAACAGTACTTAACTTCGCCTTAATCAGGAAAACCTCATTCACATCAACTTTCAACACACTAATTTACATGCAAATTTATAGTGTGTTGAAAGTAGATGCAAAATAGGTGTGACATGTCATGGTTGCTCTATTGTTCTTACACAAAGAGCGATTAATTGTGCTGGGACAACAGGGCAACCACCACACGTCACAAATATTCAGATGGCGGGGCCCGGGAAAGTTGAAAGATACAAACGGATACAAACGCTTTCGTTAGAAAAAGTTATGTTCTGTGGTTTAAAGTTATTTTGTTGTTTTAGTGGAGCTTAGGTTTCCTTTAATTCCTTACTTGTTAGTGTATGTTAACCCTGACAGCATTTGAAAATACTCTGACATAACTTGATCCAACTACTAATCAAAACAAAAGAGGGCAAATTTTCGTAGCTAGATTATTAGAGCAGAGAAGGGAGCAGGGAGACCTCTGGGTTCCACTCTTTGTCAACAGCAAATGAGTTCTCTTACATCAAACAGAGATTTTAAAAAAGTGGGCTAAAACAGGTAATTACCCACTCATTGCCTTATCTGATACAACTCAATTTGTGCATATTGCAGGACAACCCTCTATCCAGCCTCCATACATGCCGAAAATGCACAAGCTGAGTCTTGTTGTATCTTGCATGCTGTTGACAATTCATCTTTAAGTTAGCAAATGTCAGGAAAAAAAAACCATGAATGGTGCGATAAAATACACTTGTGTGTTTCATTGTTAAAGAGTTTGTCTTGTAACTACGACCTGACTTCTGATGACCAGGTCATCTTTACATGTACCAAATAGTTGATTCGACTCAGTTTGTGTATGCATGATGTATTAAATAACCCTCTTAACAAAAAGGGTAAGAAGATCTGGCTATTTTTGGTTGTGGTAACAAAATGCAGTAATTTCACATGAGTTATTTAGAGACACCAACTGTTGGTTTGTCTAGAGTTGACAACCCACAACTTCCCGCACTAACAAGTTTGATGCTCAAACCACAGAGCCACCTACATTGTACATGTAATTCAGACTCAGTCCATCCGAATGGCATACCATATTGTCCCAGTACTGGCTCTTGCAGCAGATTTCAGCTAGTTTGTGTGCTTTCTATGAAGCTTTTTTGGTGTCTCCAGACTTGAGGTAATTGGTTCAACACAGGAACCAATACTGCCACGTATTAAAGTGCCCCTGTGACCAAAAAATCAATTCATATTTTTCTTTGGATTTCAAAACTATGTTAACAGAACACTAAGTGACCCACGCTTTAAGCCTTGATTTCAAAAAGTCTCACACCTCTTTATTTTAACTGTAATTTTCCTATTTAATGGTCCGCCATTACTAACATTATGTTCTTGAGAGAGCTGGATCGAGGAGAAAATGAAGTCAAAGGCTCACTAGTTTAAGAATGCAATACGTGTGTATGCCGCAGAATTAATATGCATATGCATATGCATATATAATAAGCTGTGTTCACACGCTGAAATTTTAAGCTAGTGAGCCTCTGACGTCACTTTTCCCTGGATCCAACCGTCTGAGGTCCAATCGGTCAGTTTTGAACGTGAGTAATGGCGGACCGTGAAATCCAAAACTTACACTCAAAGTAAACATTCATAAAAGCTAACCTTAGACCTAAAAGCATTTGTTTAGGCCTAATTAGGCCTAAGGTTAGCTTTTATGAATGTTTAGGATATTTTTTACTCTCTGTATTGGTAAAACAATGACCTGTGATTCCGGATTCTGGACTCCGGGTTTTAGGGTTGCCCCTTTTTTGGTGTCTTCAGACTTGAGGTATGGGTCAACACAGGAACCAATACTGCCACGTATTAAAGACTTTCTTTATTCTGACCATCAAATATTCCCTCTTGGTTGGGATCAGGTATGGCGAATATTGCCTAAATTCACATCATTTATCAAGAACACAGAGACAACTCATTAATTTTTGTTTGATCAAGTTAGATGCTGCTATTGTGTTGGTAAATTTACAGGCTCTTGAAGTTTCATTGCTTGAGTTGTGAAGACAAATACAGATTTTACTCTGTCTTTAATAAGCCAGACAATTTTAGTTGCCTATGGGAGCCACTTTAGGGATGAATGGGTTAAGGACGGTGCCTGCTAATTCAAAGGGATTTTTGGTGCAGTTTACTGAATATGCAGGAAAAGCAGATCTTAACAAGTGTTATTAAAATCCAAAAAGGAAATGGGGGTAACCACGCATTTTTCGAAGATAATTAATCAGCTAATTATTTGTAAACAGCTGTAAAATACAAAGCAATGTATGGTGTTCTTTTCCAAATTGAAACTTACAGTAATTATCTCTGATAAATGCACGGTTATCCCCAATTTTCATTTTGGATACCAAAAGCACTTGCTAAGTTCTGCTTTCTCTGCATAGTTTTAACCACGCAAAAATATCCCTGCATTAATAAGCACCACCCATAGAAGTCCGAGTTTCTCGAGATGGGCAGAACATACATGCGCAATAACAATAGTAGGCACTGTCCTTAAAAGCCCAATTTCCAGTAAGACAAGCACAGTGGTCAAGAAATTGATGTGTATCCAAAACAATCAATGAACGCCTTGTACATACAAGTACAAATTAAAGTTTATGATGCAAGCAACATACAAGAAACCAACATGAAATTGCATTACTTTGTCCAGTTTCTAACGGGTGAGAGCAGGAGCAACATACATGTACATGTACACCCTGTAAGTGCTGACATACAACATGTATACGTGTACAGGTGAAATAGGCACAAGACTGACAAATTAAGCCTGTTCTCGAAATTAGCTGGTAGCTGCAGAGCAGCAACTATAATTTTTAACGGCTCTCTATGCATGCCCTAACATGCGAGGGTGTCTTGAATTCCCATTTCCTAATCCCCCATTTTATTTTAATTTATTACCTTCCTGGGACAGCTGTACATTGTACTTCACCTCCTGACTTTCACTAGGGTTGACAATGCCATTTGATAGACCATTCTCAATCATGTCTGACGCTCGAAGCATATTGCAGATGCATCATTGAGATCACAGTGAAAATCCTCAGAAATTTTAATTCCCTTTTTAGCATCAGACAAAGAAATAGAATAAAAAATGGTTCAATGTTAACTTCATATCCATTGACTACAGTTCTCAACAAACAAAACTTGAAATCCTCACATTCCACCACTACACACATACCAAAATATTCATGAAACACTTTTGCATCAATCCTTGCATCATGATAATTCACACGTCACAGGTACCATTATCCAAGTCATGGACAAGAGAAAAGAGTTTCTTTCTTCCATCCTTCCTTCGCTTTGCATTCAACACCTCTGTTTCTCTGGCAAATTCAAGAAGTTCTGGATGTTTACTACTCTGAAGACTTTCTTGCAAAGGACTGGTGGAGTCTTAATTTGCACCTGTGCACATATCAATTCCAGTAACTTTACACAATGCTGTTATCCAAGAGCAAATTAGTCTGGCTGTCAGCAATCGAACTGTACAGTTTGTCTTGCATGTGAAGCTAAATCCTTTCACCCCTTGAAAAGATGTAACAAAGACAAAAATAAATATAAAAATGCTAAATCTCAGCCAGTTAGTGTAACAGTGTAATATGTGCATAAAGGGGGGTTTCAATAAAATTTGAAGTTGGCAGCTTTGAGTAGATTAACCAACTCTTGTCATGAATTTACTGATCAGAATCATTATTTTGGTTTGAAAGAACCTGTCTTTAGCTTTACTTCAATTGAGGGAAAGAGAACCTATAACTTCTCCGAGTGAAGTGACAGCTGTCGGTACTTTGAGATCAATGTGCCTGTAAGAGATTTAATTTATTTTTAAGATAAAATTTCGAGAAGGGAATATGCTCGTTTGTACCTCTCTTTGCACTGTATTACCTCTTTTTCAGCACAGTATTACTGTTGGGACCTTAATTACACTCTCAGCACATTGTTGTAAACCGTTCAGTGACTATGGTTTTCCTGGAATTTTCCAAAGACTGTTCCGATATTATTATTTTCTGGCAGGGGAAAACAACCTTTCATTTTTAGAAAAGATCGTGCTATCTTAAGAAACATGATGTAATGTTTACCAGTTCTAGGACATTCTGAGGTCGAGTTGATAAGTGACAGTTGCACGGAAATATTAATACTACATGTATTAAGTCTTTAGATTTAATACTTTCTCAGTGTTTTGAGTATAAATTAAACTGTTAAAATTGCCAGCTGTGTTTTGCGGAGTGTCTCAAGATTTTTAACAAATACACTGCAGCTAGAACTGCATTTCAATTAGCCAATCAGAATGGAGAAATATTTCTAATAGATTTAACTATATTTATATTTTTAAAGGTACTGTACTCTGTACACTGTATTATACATGTAAAAATTGCCCCAGACAATACTTTTGAGATGTGTGTACATGCATCTACATGTAAGTAAAGCAAATTACCCCTGGTCATTCTGGTGTTTATCTCATCTTAAATAAGAATATGAAAAGCAGTAAAAGACCTGTGAATACAATTATAATGGGCCTTTTATAGCTTGTGATCACACGGTACAAAAGCCGTCCTACTGGAGAGCAAATTGTGCACTGGGACATCTAAAACAAAGAAATTTAATTCTTCGATGCTGAAGAGTTTGGTTAAACCGATCCGTTTACAAAATAATTTTCCTAAACCGTTTGAATGGTACAAGCACTGTTCGTTTGGAAATTTTGACGATCCATTTGTGCGAACCGTTCACACAATTTCGAAACCGTTTGTTACCCGTTCAGTGTCTGTGCATTCTCAGCTGTTAAAGTATCCATTTTGCCTTTCACAGTCACATTCCTCTAGGTCCAAACTGTTGTTACTAGCTTGCTTGTTGGTTTTTTAACAGGACCTTTCCATAGGACCCATTCCTCAATGCAAAAGAAAATTTAGAAAATTTAAAAAATGAAACATTCCCACATTTGTCAGAGGTCTATATCCCCCCTTCCCCCCTCCCCCCTCCCCCTTTACACCACACACACTCACAAAGGAGGCGCACTGCACAGAAAGGCTGTTCCAGGTTTACTCAGCCTGTAATTAAATGCTCATTGAAAAACAGCATGTACAACTGTAATTATTGAATAAGAAACAATTTTTGGAATTGAATGGAGCTCAATGTCCTTTCAATCAAATTGCATACTGCAATACAATACAAATTATATTGAATTTAACTAATAAAATTATGTACAATGTAACATAACTTTATATGGCCCTCAAGTTCATAAGCAATCTCTCGTCTAGTCCTTAAAAACAAGAGCCTGCTTTTCTTTTGGTCAGCAACAAGAACAAGAACCAAAGCTGGAAGTCTGGTAATCACATATTTTCATCTCCTCTTTAGAAATTAATTTTGAAAAAAATGATGTTGGTGCGGTTACTTTTAAAATAAATTAATGCGCTACACACATTTTGGCTTTAGCCATGCAGACACTGTTCTAAAGGAGAACATTTTCCCACTTAGAAAAGTTTTGATGTAAAGACTTATCAACTTGAAGGGTGCGAGCAAAATTAGCATTCAATTACCTACCTGTTGAAGTCATTACTGAGTCTGACAGCTCCCCGTCTTCGTCACTGTCATCATGATCCTCATTCTCCTCCTCCTCCTCCTCCTCCTCCTCATCATCATCATCATTATCATCATCAATACCAGAGTCAACTGCAAGAAGATATCAGGTGTATCATTAAAAAACCAAGGCCACCAATTTAACCAAAAATAAAAGCAGGCAACATTGTCAATAATTTGAATCTCATCTCCTTGCCCTTGAGGAGACAAATAAAATTATGGGAAGCAAAAAACTAAATGAAATTGTCTCTTTGAAGTTGTTTTACTTTATATATCTTGCAGCAGCAATGACAAGATTTATTGAGAAACATAGTCAACCCATGTTTAGTATCTAGAGTTGAGTTTGAACCCCCGGCATGTGGTGAGGATCAGTAACTTTTGTATTGGGTTGAGGAGTTCTGTGTCATGCATGAGCATACAGTTAATCATCCTTATCCTTGTCCAGTTCTATTAGAGAGCATTTGCAGATATCATCACAAGGGCAGCATAACAGCTGTCTTATATGTACATGTTCCAGCAAAAGTGGCCGCCTTGCATTGGCAGCGATATCTCTAAAAGGGCTTATGGTGTACATGTACATGTACATGTATAAGGCCACCTAAGCAAAAACAGTCATAAGTCAAAAAGGGACCTTGCAGAGTGCTCCAACATGCAGATGTAGATGAAGATCACAAAGTCATGTCATTAATGATTTAGGGATCCTGAGTATTTTAATGAGCTTACATGTAAATGCAGTTTAACTGAGTTAACAACAAAGAGCGACTGCAGTCAATTGCTGTCAGTGGTTTGGTTATATTTGTGCATGCATTGCATTCCTTGTGCTTTGCATGATACAGTTTATTCATTGGTGTGGTGGGAAGAAGGAGCAGTTTGTGTGGAGCCTTTAGCGGTTCCCCCCCTCCCCCCCCCCCCTCTTCCCTCCCCCCTCTTCCCTCCCCCTCTCTACTTTCCACTGTTTATCAGTGTGACAGGTGCCTGTCTTGTTGAGGGTGTGGGGGCTCCTGGCTGGTTTGTCAGGTTTTGCCAGCAATCGGTGCAGTCTCCGTCGTGAAGCTGGCTGCCAATAGTGGAAACTCCAGGATGGCTCAGGCACCCAACCTCCACTTAGCGACGCACTTGTTAATTACACTTACATGTACCATCATTCACATCGGACATCAATCTGATGCAATGGCTTCCCAATCCACTTTGAAATGCTGCCTTCATCCACTACAGCAAGAATTTTGCTGACTTTTGAAAGTTCAATATTGTTGACTCGTGAAGACGGTTTTATATTCACCCTCATTTTTATGTCGTGACCCACGCGCCGTGCCAAGCAATCTAATTCTTCAAGGTCCAACACTTGAGAAACAGTTATGTAGCAATATATTTTCTTCAAGCGAGTGCTTGTGATGGCCTCAGGATTTTTTAAATTAAGGCCTTGTGCATGGGTCACTCTATCCAGGAAGTCCCAAGGACGCAGGTGGCGATAATCGAGCTTCCACTTGGCCTTGCAAAAAGGTGGGGCTTTCTTGGTTAATTCCTACTGCTTCCCTCTTCTCCACTTATAGTAAAAGCATTGCTTTCTTAACTTCTTTTGTCAAAAGAACTGGCACCTTGCGCCCCCTCTTTCCCCTTATTTCCACCATATCTAACCTGAAGGAAATGCAGAGTTATGGAGTTAGCTGCAGTACAACATGTATGTCACATTCATGAAATTGCCTCATGTCTGTCTGTTAATACTAGTATAATTATTATCAGCTTGAATGCAAGAAAATTCTTAATAATTATGTTTCAGTTTTCAAATAATTGCTGAGAGTACTGACTGCCTTTAGCACAACTCTCAATAGGTTGTAAAGTGTTGTACTTGATTACCTCGACTGATGTTGTATTCTAGTCTGTTCTGTTCTCAAATGATGAAACTTGGAGCTTTGCTGCCTCTCCTCCACGTCTCTTGTTAAAAATAATGAGGGGGTTAAGGGTCACCACTGCTACATGTGTAACTCCTTCCATACTTGTAAGTTAGAAGCCTCTTCTAAAGATCTTGTTAATACTGACAGTTGGTCCAATAGGTACTTTCTCAAAATTTCCAAATCATTGTCAGTTAAACTTTTTTCTTTGAAGTGCTGACAAGGAGTGGTGGCTGCATGATGTACTCATTCCATTCAGAAGCCATGAGCTTCTCCAGATTTTGTTGATCGGGCAGAAGGTCATTGTCCTTTTGTCTGAGAGCCTTTCCAGGCAATACGGCAGCACATTTTCTTATGGAATGGCCCAGCTTCAATGCCAAAGAAGGAATACCCATTGCACTTACAGCCGTACATGCACATTCTGACGAGGTCAATAGAGCAACAGAGATGTTCTTTCAATCGCCATCAACAACAAAAAAACTGCCAACCTGTTTGTAAATTCATTTGATGAAATCTCACTGTATGCATGCTTTCCAGTACCCCCTCTGAGTGTTGAACAATGGTCTAAAAATGAAAACAAAACAAAACAAACCAAACAAAATACAATGTATATTTTAGATACATTTTGAAACACTGAGGTCAAGGACCAAGCCCTTCTCGTAGGTTTTTGACCAAAACAAAAACAAACTCCATCAAGGGACACATGTACTTCAATGAAATAAGTTCCCATCATTTTCCTTCCTCAGAGAAAAAAAAACCAAAACTTAATTGCTAATTCCTTCCTTGCGTTTTTTAACCTTGAGCTCATTTCAAAACATGTATGTACTCAGGATAGTAAAATTGCGCATAAAATGATTCACGACAACTAAGTAAAACAAATTAAAAAATCAAAAATATATAATTTTTTAGAGCCAATAAGGAACTGTTGTTGTTGTTGTTGTTGTTATCGAAAAGGACACAAAGATCTGGCTATTTTTAGTTGTCGATCATAACAAAAATTAATGTAGTAATTTCTCATCAATTACACATATTCAGGACAAGAAAATCTGGCTACCGGTATTTTTAGTTGTGATAACAAAATGTAGTAATTTTTTCTCATCAGATGTTGTACATTGTATGTATGTATTCAGAGACACCAAGTGTTGATTAAGTAAGAGTTCACAACCCACAACTTCTGGCATACATGTAATTTGATGCCTAGCTAACTACAGAGTTACACTTACATTGTACTTCAGACTCACCTGGCTGTCCATCCGAATGGCATACCATAATAATTATTGATAATTATTGATGCCCTAACTACAGAGCTACACTTACATTTGTACTTCAGACTCACCTGGCTGTCCATCCGAATGGCGCACCATAATAATTATTGTCCCAGGCTCTTGCAGCAGATCTCAGCTAGTTTGTGTGCCTTTTGTGAAGCTTTTTTGGTGGCTCCGGACTTGAGCCATGATGTATGGTTCAACACAGTCACCGATATAATGCCCTGTAAGACTTTCTCTATTCTGGCCACCAAATAAACCTCTTGGTTGGGATCAGTTATGGAGAATATAATACCTAATCACATATCAATAACACAGAAACACCTCATTAATTTTTGTTTGATCAAGTTAGATGCTGCTAATTTGTGTTGGTAAATTAACAGGCTCTCGAAGTTTCATTGTTTGAGTTGTCAAGACAAATACAGATTTTACTCTGTCTTAAGCCAGACGATTTTAGTTGTCAATGAGAGATGCCTCAGGGATGAATGGGTTAAAAGCCCAATTTCCAGTAAGACAAGCACTGGTCCATAAATACGTTTATACACATGTAGGCACAACACTTAATGAACACAATGTACATACAAGTGCAAATTTACATTTACAATGCATAATAGCAACATAAAGAAATCAAGTTACATGAGCTGCATTATTTGGTCCAATATTATTTCTAACAAGTGAGAGCAGGGGCAACATACATGTACACCCTGTAAGTGCTGACAATTATAGTAATAAGATGTAAAAAGTGGTGAAAGAAATGCAAAGATTAGGGGGAGGGGGGTTGTAACTTCTTTTTGTAAAGATCTGACACTGAAAGAAGGTTTGCATGCTTGCAGACTTGCATTCAGTCAAGCACAAAGGCTGTAATTCAACAAACTGTTCATATTACATATAGCATAAGCAAGTGATAATTTTCCTAGGATGTTCCCCGCAATTTTTTGAAAAACCAGTCATGTGCTTCTTCTGTCTTTTATGGTGATAAAATGCAGTTGAAGAGGTTTAAGTATTAGCCCATGCAACGTTGCACAACGAAAAATGCTCTCCCACAAGTCACGTACATGTCTACTACATGTATCTGAGCATAATTATAATCCGGGCTTGACCTACAGTGTACATGTATACCTTTGCAACTGTCTTCCTTTGCACATGCAACTTCTTCGCAATCGCGAGACGTGACCGCCCCATCTACAGCACACAAATAATAGTCAAGGAACCAATTGCCCCTGTCATGTCTCCCAGATTTTGAATAATAGCAGCAATGTTTCACTATCTTTCATCATGCAAGCAAGTGACCATGTCCCCACAATGCTACCCAAATTCGTGTAACAGCAGCTATAAATATCTTTCTTTCATGATGCAAGAGACTGACCATGTCCCCATAATGTTACACAGATTTTGTGTAACAAAAGCAATGTACATGTACAGCTATCTTTCATGGCGACAGAATTAAAACATTTGAGGAGGTCTCTATTGGTCCCCACAATGTTACCCAAAAAACGTGAAAATATTGAAGAGCCACAGCCAATTGCAGAATAAAACATGGTAAATATTAAGAAATTATCTCTGGCTGAAAAGATTAATTAAACAAAACAAAGTAACAATAACAAAAAAATTATCTTTAAATAGAATTTATTTTGCCTAACACAAAGGTCTTAATTCATATTTCCACAGCAAAAGCTGGGCTAAAACAACTGTCACCTTGCGTATTAGCCTGATGTAGCATTACACAATGAAAAACAGTTGCCACACTGGATGGTCACGTTTACTATCTCAGCATCATAATCAGGGCTTGATGAAGTGTACCTTAGCTACTGTCTTCCTCTGCACATGCAACTTCTTCACAATCCCGAGACGTGAACACCCCATCTACAGCACAAATATAAAATTAGAATAATCAAAGACCAAAACAATTGCCCCTGTGATGTCACCCGGATTTTAAAGAACTGCAGCAATGTTTCAGTACCTTTAATCATGCAAGGAAGTGACTATGTCCTTACAATGTTAACCACATTTGTTTAAAAGTAGCAATAACTATCTTTCTTTATGAAATTGAAACAGATTGACCAATGTGCTCATAATGCACCTATCAATGTAAATCTTGCGGGTGGAGGAGGGGCGGGGAGGGATCTGGGAACATTCAAACGCGGTTACCAAGTCTGTCGCGGTGAAGTTTTTATTTGTTTTCGTCGCCATAAGCCAGTAATTTAAAATGTCATCTAAGCAGATATTATCTATTTCGAGAAAGTTTTTATCCTTGAGTTCCCATCTGATTGAAATCAAATTCCACCACAAGGTCAGAGTATTTTACGGATCACTGATACGACCTGTTTCGACATGCTAATTGAAACAAATAATTTTAAGCTGTGTCTCGATGAGAGTCATTCCATCGCTAAATGGTAAGTGTCACTAAGATGTATCCCTAAATAATTTTTCATGCCATCTCACTTTAAGCTGAAGACCACAAATAATAACTTACAGGACTTGAAAATAATGGTTGGTCAACAGACAATGTCCTGTCAGAATTGGGTAGTGACCGGACAAATTCTTGGTCATTTGCACTTTAGAATATTTAATTTGGAACTATTTGACCATAATGAGGGACATTATTCATGTTACTGTAATCATCATCATTCATGCAACCTGGGGTCACTATTGCAAAAGTTATGATTGTTCAAATTTTTCAAATTTGACCGGCCAAAAACGGGCCATGTCCCAGCAAAAACATGTTAAACCGGGAAATGTAACAGGTGCCTGCCTGCCAGTTATTTCGAGCCCTGAACTGATAAAAACACTACGGCTTGGCACACGACCATGGAACACAGGTCACCAAATTGGTGACTAGCTCCAATTTTTAGGCACCAAAATGTTTCTTTTTTTTACTTGCCATGGTAACGAAAACAGTCACAGCCTGGAGCACTGGCAACTGTTTTTGATTGCATTTTTCATTGGGTTATTCGCCTGGAATTCGGGACAAAAAGGCCTCTTATTCTCACCTTTTGTTATAATAATAATTGTTGTCATCAGGAAGCCTAAACAATAGACATTGCAACAAATTTTGGGGGTCCAAGAGAGGTGCTGGGGGGACTGTTGAGCAAGAGGTAAGGGCTGACACAAAAGAAAAACTCTCCCATTTTCAAATCTTGAGTGATTGGTATTTCTGAAACAGTGAATTAATCCTGGTCACAATATATATATATATATATTTTTTATTTGCCATATGTTCTTCATTGTCACCTGAGAATCTTGTTGGTTTGGTAGCTGTAAATTGACAGTAAGTTTTATCATCATTATCATCATTGATCACCATTTTCATGCAGTCGATGATTTTCTAACCGTTCAGGTGTACATGTATGTACAGTGTATGTAAAGTAAGTATTGTATGATCTGATTACTTAAGAACTTGAGTGGCTATGACCAACACTATAGGATGTTTCATGTGCCATTTTTTGTTTAACTTCCTTGTTGACGATCCAAAGTACTTTAAGTTGTTAGCCTATTAAACCAGTCCTATTAAAAGACTGGTAAATAATTGGCTATGAGGGTTTTTGGCCACCACTTGGTTTCTGTCATACAAGGGTTTATTGTTACATGCTTAATTTGTGGTACTGTTATGTTCTTTTGAATAACTATGAAGTGGCAGAATGATATAGCTTTTACTAAGGGAACCACATGGCATACTTAGTTCAGGAATAAGCATAAAATAACAAATAGAACAGTTACTAATTTTACCTGTTTTTTTTTTTTTTTTTCAGTTTCATGTCAATCCTTTTAGATATCGGGAAATGGACGTAAAAGACATATTATACATGCAGAACAGATGGATTAACCGGCCAAAGCAAAAACTTAAGATTACTTCACAATCATGTAACTTACTAATTAATTAAGTTGCACATGATTAGTTAAAATTATTGTTTTAATAAATATTTCTTTGTGGTAATTCTCTTGCAGTCAGAGGGAGAGTTCACTAGGGCTAAACATAATTATAGAAAACAACAAAATATCCAGAAACTTTACAGAGTACTACATTAGAAGCTCTCGTAAGCAACCAGCCCGGGAATTTGAAAAAGTGGTCACAACTTACTCACTGTAGAGCTGGTTCCTTGAGAATTAGTATAGGTAATCGCATGGGGCCGAGTAAAATTAAGGATTAATATCACGCGTGTTTTCAGAAGTTGCTGAAATTGCCCGAGTCGCGCAGCAAAATTTTCTTAACACTGTTGAGGCACCTCGAAAAACAGACAGCTAAGCGGAAACACTCGTTCGCTCGGAAGCAAAACAACTGACAAACAGACAAGCAAGTCAACTTGTTCTTTGCGTCCAAAACGAGTATAGATGATTGTTATTTACATCCACTCGAGAGGAAAATACGAGTTTCATTCGTGAACAACTGTAACAACGATTAAACCAAATGTTAAGCTTCAATTTATTTTATTCACCTGGGGCCGGTTCCTGAAAGGTGTAATAACTCTATTCCAGGGATAAATAAGCCTTATTCCAGGAATAAATTTATCCCCAAAATAAATTCTGTTGTGTTAGAATAGCAGATTTATCCCTGGAATAACTGTTATATCTGGTATAACTTATTCCTCCTTCCAGGAACCAGCCCCTGTGCTGTAGAGGTTTTTACCACTTGCAAATACGCATCCGTAAACATAGCAAACAGTTTGTCCAAAGAAATCCACCAAATTTGAGGTACTCTTTCCTCCTGTCAATGGCAAATTGTTCTGTGACCATTTTTGTTGAGGTGCAAGATGTCGTGGTAAACTGAAAGCCCTTGACGAAAGGAATCATTTTGTTTTTCAACCACACAATCCCGCTACGCCGGGCACCATGTAAGTCGATGCAAGTTTTAAGCTTTTCGTGAAAAAAAAATATGGCCTTCTTCTTGTCACTCGAAAATTCAAATTCAGATCATCTTTTAAAGCTAGTTCTTAATCTTTATGCCTTTTCGGCGAATGCAGCGCGAATTAAAAGACAAACTTCGATGAAGACGAAGTTGTTTTGCTCAAACAGAAGAAACCAACTGAATGTGGAAGACATACGTTCAGCCAATCAGGAGCGAGAATTTTTGGCGCTCGACCAATCGTGAGCAAGTAATTTTGCCCTCTTCTCAAGCATTAAATTAAGAAAAAAATACCCTCTTCATTGACCAATCAGCATTCAGTAATTTTGCCCTCTTTGTTATTATAAGCAATAAAATTGGGATTTGTAAATTTGTATTAAGGGTACAGAATAGAATTTAGGGGAATGCACCTACATGTACAAAAACTGGAAACTTCTTTACTCTCATTAAAATCTGCCAAAATATTCTTACAATTTAGATCACTCTTTGAGTGGTCGCTTATGGAGGGTGCTTTCTAAATTCAAAGGTATTTTTGTGTGGCTTACTGAATATGGGGGAAAAGCAGATCTTAACAAGTGTTATTGAAATCCAAAAAGAAAATTGGCAGGGGGTAACCACTCATTTTCCAAATATAAGTAATCAACAATATTTATACAAAGCTTTAAAATACAAAGCAATGTATGGCGTTCTTTTCCAAAATGAAGCTTATAGTTACTGTATCTCTGAAAAATGCGTGGCTACCCCTAATTTTATTTTTGGATACAAAGAGAACTTGCTAAGTAACTGTGGTGCTTTCTTCGCATAGTTTTAAACCGCTCAAAAATATCCCAGCCTGTATTAATAAGCACTACCCATAGGAAATTTGAATATCTCGAGATGCGCAGAACGTATGCACAATAAGAATAGTAGGCACCGTCCTTATGAGAGCTTAAAAACAATGGAAAAGTCCAGTTTGGTAATCCCAAAGGTGGTCGCGGTTGATTGTGGGAATGGTTGCTTTTGAGAGTTTTCAATTAGAGAGTTTTGTGGTCGTGGCTAGAGCTGATTGCTTACAAGAGTGGTCCCCGTGAGAACTTCGACTGTATTTGTGTTTGTTGAAATTTAATGCATGTCAGCTTATAACTTAGGAAGGAACTAGCTAAGTAGTCATTGCAGTTGTTTTGGTCTTGTTTGTAGCATGTAATTATCCCAGTAAGGTTATCAATATTAATTTTTTTGGACCAAACAGATCTGCTTATTCCCAGGACTAGTTTACATGTCAAGGTCATTCAATTTGGATTCTAATGATAAACATAATGATGGAGTGACCATTCAATGATCTGTATTCACACTGATTTTTTTGCCACTGGTACTGGGTTTAAACAAGGATTGGAGATGATTGGCTTTTGTGATTTTATGTGCAGCTAGTCATGGTGGTATATATATATGCAGTGGGCAGAACCCTAGCTATTGCACTGCAAGAACGGGACCATCAATTCAAAGTCTTGTTTTAGAATAGTAAAGCTGAATTTAATTTTGTGCTAAATATAAGAAAATGGGTGAGGAGACTTTGACCACTCAAGGCTTAAGAATCTGGATTCTTAATTAACCCCTCTAATTGAAGGGTTTAGAGCAAAAATGCCAAGAGTTACTTTTTGTATACATCATGAGTTATTTTACTGGGAACGGCGAGGATTTTGAGGACTTAATTACTAAATACTCATTTTGACATTCAGCCACTTGTCCAAGTTTTTTGTTACACTTCCCAATGATCCTACAAGTGGCTGGGAAAGTTGAATGTCAAAATTAGTATTTCATTACTACAGAAAACTACGTAATGACTAAATGGCACCGTTAATTAAGTGTCCCAGCTCGCAACAGGAATAGCCAACGTACATGATTATGAGACAAGTGAGTTTTCGAAAAGGTCAAGTTCCATCGTCAGTACAGTGCAAACACCATTTACGCTGTACGTAACAGAGCTACGTACATTTACTGTTTCCTGACAAAATAATGAGTTGACATTATGATTTCTGAGTTTGCCCTAATAACTACTGTTTGATTGTGATTGTTAGAAGAATAAATATTGCAAAATCACAGATGGATTGTGTGTATCTGCTTGATCAAATGCCGTATGTATTTGTACGGTAAAGGCATTTTTCCAGAACAAACGATGTGAGGTTTTTTTTTTTTTTACACTAAGCTGCTACCTCTCAAAGAAAAAAAAATTGAAAAAGTCAACTTTTTAGTTACGCACTATTTTTTGACAAATTTATGGGGACCAGTCTGTATTTTTAACACAAAACTGCATTATGAGGACATCTCTACTTTGTGGACTCCAAGGCAATTTCTGACCATAAAGTAGAGTTTTAAGGGCTTTTATATGTGGGGACCTGATTTTGGTCCTCACAAAAAGAACGGACCCCACAGTACGGGTGTGTAACTATGTCCACGTCCCCATAAGTAAACATTGGTAAGTAGACACACACAGACACAAAACATTGCTCAGCCATGACAGGTGAGAGGTGACAACAGAGGATCTGTGCTTGAAATCTAACAGTGTCGCAAAACTTTCGTCCTGGTTACCTGCTGAACTTTATTTATACAATGGCATTGTGTTTGTTTCGTTTTCTTTTGTCTTTCTTTTTTGGCAACAACAATGATAATGTTACCCTGCAAGCAGTCTCTTTCGATCTCCCTACATAAGTCGGGAACAGAAAAGAATTAAGACTCTGCCAGCCGCCTCGACATTCTTTGGTTTGCCGCTGATCCAAAGAATTGGATGAGTCAGTCCAGTTTGGACTTGTCAAACCTGCCTTTTTTTTATTTTGCGCATGATCAATCGCCTCGCGTCATCAATATATTTTTGAAATTTACAGCAGCGTGGCAATTTTTAAATGTCTAAATTCCCATGAGTATTTCCTATGTCTGTTACAGAAACTTGTCTGCCAGAAACCTACAAATTTTTCAGTAAAAAATGAAATGGTAATTTAAAAGTATGAGCTATCTTAACTTTCCAAGGAAGTGAAATGTCGTGGCGGCTGGCTACTCTTCTTTCCTGTTCCCGACCTATCAATGAAGACCGAAAGAGACTGTGATCGAGGATATAATAATGTATAGTCAAACAATATATTATAAAGAAGAAAAAAATGGGTTGATGAGAACTTATGAAAATACATTGTTCGCGGTTTAGTCCTACGAAGCTCGTTTCATCCCGACCAAGGACTCGTCAGAGACTTTTCTGCTTGGCAAACTCCTTACGCATCGCGCCCAAAGTCCCGTTCGCTAACAAAATGATCACAGCACGAACAATGTAAACCACAAACAATGTATTTTCACAAGTAACTGTCAACTTTATTGTCAATGATTAGAAATTGTCTCGGGCTCGAACTTTACCCGTGCTGCGCTATAATTATGCATAGATAGCAGTGGGAGAATTGTGAAACAAGTTCTAAAACCATTATCGATATTCTTAGACTGCGAGCAGTCTCTTTCTTTTCCTAACTTCTGTGGAAAAAAGGAGGACTGCTCGCAGTCTACGATATTCTAAAACTGGCACCGTTGGGTCATTTCATTGATTACCGTAACACTTTCTTGCAGAAACTAAAAAAAGGCAGCCATTAAATACAATTAATTTTCAGAGTTTTACTTAAACTGGCAAACTAGAGGTAATTTGTTGCTATGTGTGCCACCCTGGGGAAAATGGTAAATTATCAAGCCATCTGTTAGCTTTTGACTGAAGGGAGTTAGTCTGAGGAAAAGTAAATGGAAATGGTGAGTAAATTATTACGGCAGAACACGAAGGAACTTGGAAGTTTCCATGTTCCTTTCAAATACAACTTGCAAAAGAACATAGAACTTTTTTCACTTACTGAAAACGTCCAAGAACTTGATGGAAATTTCCACGTTCCTTTTACGCATAACATGTAAACAAAACATGGAAATTACCATATTCTTTTCCCACATAAAATGTAAAAGAACATGAAATTTTGACGTTCTTTTCGGGTATAACATGTAAACGAAACATTGAAAATTTCCGTGTTAAGGTTCATCCATAAAGTGTAAAAGACTACGGAAATTTCCATGTTTCCCTTTAAGAGACAACATGAGAAAGAAAGAGACATATAACTTCCCTTCATAGATCAGTGTAGGATCTAAAAATTCCATGCTGGTTTGAGTGACAGTTGGGTTTCTACTCTTCTTTTCATAGGCATATTTTTTCCACATTTTTTCAACGTAAAAGAAGAAAAGGAAAATTGATTATCCCGGTAATTTGCTAGGTTTTGATTCTGACCCAAACAGTCTCTAAACTTGCTTGTTGTTGTTGTTTTCATATTAAATAAGCTATTCCATTGTCCCAAAAATGCCTTAGGAGTTCCTTAAATGTTACGAAATTTGAATGGCTGAAATCCTTTTTCTCCTGGAGTTCTTAGCTGCCACGTTTTCTCCCAGTATAAAAGAGCTTAAGCCACTTGATTCTCTACTCTGCACCGATAGGTTTTCCTCGGGTACTCCGGTTTCCCCTCTCCTCAAAAACCAACATTTGACTTGATTTGTGTTAATTGTTGATTTCAATTTACAGTGTCCCCAATTAGTGCTTCAGCGCTAGAACGACTAGACACTTAAATAAAATTCCTTTCCTTTCCTTTCCTCCGACGTTGACGCCGAGGGACTGACCTTACTTCGCATTGGCTCTCACGGTTTACGGTTCTTCAGTCATTTCTAGCCAGTTTGGTGTAGCGTTCTACGAATTTAGTTGCCGAACTTCTGTGAAAAGGCGTTCGCTGTGATGTCGAAAAAGACACTTTTGCACCAATTCCTTGAACATATTTATCACACACAATCTGGAGATTCAAAAGGAAAGTAGACTGTTTAGAGACATCTGCCTCAAGTCGTAGTATCCATATCAAGACAAAAAAAACTCGGGCTACTGAAGATCGTGAATCCGTCAAAAGAGACAAATAAGAACGTTAACGTTAAAAACAAGCGGGCCAAACGTTTTTTTCAAGAACAATTGTCTTGAAAGCATTTGTCGCCCGAATGTTTGGGATTATCTTTTTGGTACATGAACTGCGCGCAAGTATGAGCCATTGTATTAGCCACTGTTAGAAATAACATGGAAACTCTTTCTTCACATATCGTAGTCGTTTTTGTCATGCAAATGCATTAAGAGAAAATTTTTCTCTGCTAAGAGTGTAATCTTCGGGGAAAACGGAACGCCGATTGCCATTGCGTGTTGGATGGTTTGGTGGTAGTAGTAGTAGTAGTAGTAGTAGTAGTAGTAGTAGTAGTAGTAGTAGTAGTAGTAGTAGTAGTAGTAGTAGCAGTAACAGTAGCAGTAGCAGTAGCAGTAGCAGTAGCAGTAGCAGTAGCAGTAGCAGTAGCAGTAGCAGCAGTAGTAGTAGTAGTAGTAGTAGTAGTAGTAGTAGTAGTAGTAGTAGTAGTAGTAGTAGTAGTAGTAGTAGTAGTAGTAGTAGTAGTAGCCAGAGGCTCGTTTAAATGTGAGCGTGTATACAAAATTAAAATACGTCTTGGTCTTACAGTTCACATATCTTTTCAAGCTGCCTCGACAATTTGTATCGAGCATGGGTTAAAAATTTAAATGCATTCGGTGTCAGTAACGTGTAACCAGTAAGCACAAAACCACAAAACGAAAACAAACAGTCGGGATATTTTCCAACAACTCTGGCAAACACATGACAACCAAGGAGTCACTTCCTTGGAAACTCAAGATAGTTCATACTTTTAAATTACATTTTCATTTTTGTACTTAAAAATTTATAGGTTTCTGGCAGACAAGTTTCTGTAACAGACATAGAAAATACTCATTGGAATTAAGGCAGTTGAAAATTGCCACGCTGCTGTAAATTTCAAAATATATTGATGACGCGTGGCGACTGATCATGCGAAAATGTTTTGTTAAAAAAGCAGGTTTGACATGTCGAAACTGGACTGACTCATCCAATTCTTTGGATTAGCGGTAAATCAGTGAATGTCGATGCGGCTGGTAGAGTCTTCTTTCTTGTTCCCGACGTATCTCGGAAGATCGAAAGAGACTCTGATCGCAGGATATAATAAAGTATAGTCAAATGATATTTTATAGGGAAGGAAAAAAATCAGTTGATTAGAAATTGTCTCCGGCTCGGACTTGCTTCGTGCTGCGCTATAATTGTGCAAATATAGCAGTGGGAGAATGGTGTTAATTACTGTAACACTACTGAATGGAACTCTTCTTGTGTAACAAAAGTGCGCCTAAGAATTTGACAGAACAAGTTCTATTCATGCACGTCCGTAATAGTTTCTAATGGATAAGTCAGAATTATGAACACTATTCCTGGAAGGCGATTGCAACTGCACTTGGCCCCAAATGGACAAAAGTGCTAGTGTTGTTGCGAAATGGAAACCAACAAATTCTTGATCTTGACCTTAAGAATTTATTTTTTTAAATTCTCAAAGTTGTTTTGGTTAAATTTAAAACAGTCAGACTTTTTTGTCATAGCAAGAGGTTTTCAGTCACTGCCCGACGGTTACTCCCTTATATGGGCTATATAGGTAAGTGCGGCCCCAAAGGATATGGTTTTTTAGCCGTTTTGATCTGAAATAGGGTATCGATTTTGACCAATTGGTTTGAAAAAAGGTATGGTTTGTTCACTCAAGTCTTGAATTGGGTATGTTTTTTGGAAGAAACTTCTTCGTCATCATTAGGCGATTAAACCGTCAACAAAGCCCTTCTCGAATTATTAGGCCAAACGTGTAACAGCTGAAATAGGGTATCACCTTTTTGGTCAGGTCTGAAATAGGGTAAGGGTTTCAGGAAGCGGGTCGCACAAACCCACCATTTTTTTTCTTGGAATACCCCCCGCCCCCGGGTCAGTCACACACACACAACACTGCACCTAGTATAACTCAGTCACCGAGGCGTGAATGCGAACGCAATTATTTTGAATAGCTTCTTAAGCCTGGTTCTCATTAAGGCGGCGAAATACGAGATACAAAAACCCTCAACTTGTCCCGCAACATTGTTTCCTTGCAAGTTTTGGTCGATGTTTCCCGTTTTTCACCTTGCGTGATCAACTTGACCCGCAACAAAAACATTTGTTGCAGGTTGAAGAAATGCAGGGCGCTGATTGGTTGATTTGCTAGTACAGGAGCACATTTGTTACGCGACAAGTTGTGAGCTTGATGAAAAACGAGCAACAAAGCCAAAATTTGTTGCTCAGAGTACACCCGCGCTCTACTTTTCGCAACAACTTTCTTCAACCCGCAACAAATGTTTTTGTTGCGCGACAAGTTGATCATGCAAGGTGAAAAACGGGAAACATCGACCCAAACTTGCAACGAAACAATGTTGCGAGCCAAGTTTAGGGTTTTTTGTATCTCGTATTTCGCCGCCTTTAGCGGCGTAATCATAAGCACAAGAAGCATACGCAAATTATGTAGCTTCTTGTTCACTAGAGCCTTTTGTTTGAACAATAGACACTAATTAATAACAACTAAATACGCCTGCGTGTGTTGCTTATGCTTGCCTCGCTAGTGAAAACCAGACTTTATACATCATCAATATTTGACAAGAAACGTACAAAAAAGAATGATCCTTCACGATGGATTTGTCCTTTATGAATATACGTAACAGCCAAAGTCTCTTCTTACGAGCCAGAAGGCCCATAAGGCCTATCAGGCCCATCAGGCCGGCACTTATCTCCGATTTCATTAGCATAAAGCGACTAGGAGTATTTCTACTCCCCCTTGGATGGGATACTAGTCCATCGCAGGGTTACCCCCAGCATTTCGCCGGTACCCATTTATACACCTGGGTGGAAAGAGGCACCATGAGAGTAAAGTGTCTTGCCCAAGAACACAACACAATGTCCCCGGCCAAGACCCGAACCCGAACCACTCGATCCGGAGTCAAGCGCACTAACCATGAGACCACCGTGCCTCCCTAACAGCCAAATTACGCTATTAATAAGTCAGTATTCAATCAAAGTGCCGTGATAAGAACTGTCGCAAAAGCCATCAAAAATGGGTTCAAAGGGGTAAAATATAACAACTCATAAAAAATTGTCTAGTTTTTACGGGTGATATTAGTTTATTTAACTGATTAAAAGACGATCTGGCGAGGCATTTACAAATTGCAGTCTCCTGGTTATATGATAACCTTGTCAATAATTAATTCGCTTTTTAAATACCTTATGTGTGAACTCAAATGCATATTACATTTTCAACGTACCAGTCTGAGGCTTCGAATGAGCGCAATTTCTTTGGTTCCAGTGAAAAGTCTTTTATACCAGGTATGCTTAGCCTTTCCGTTGGTGGCAGTGAAAACACATCGTGGGTTTTAAGCCCGGATTACAGCCACCTCGGGTACTAGAGCAGC
The DNA here is from genome assembly GCF_036669925.1 of Montipora capricornis. Lineage (NCBI taxonomy): Eukaryota > Metazoa > Cnidaria > Anthozoa > Scleractinia > Acroporidae > Montipora > Montipora capricornis. The sequence goes on along the minus strand of NC_090895.1, from coordinate 47,260,951 downwards.
TTAAGCCTGGTTTTCATTAGCGAAGCAAGCCCAAGCGCAAGCATAAAAGCGCTTATTTCACCGTGAAAACGTCGTTAAGAATAATCACAAGGATCAACATTTTTCCTTTTCCTTGTGCTTGTGCTTATGCTTGCGTTCACTTGCGTCGTGTGAAAACGAAACGCAACATAAGCAAAAGGAAATGTGTTATGTCTGGCCAATTAAAGCACTCGTTCCAGATTCCCCGCGTCTGGCTAATGCTGTGGTTGATTTTGATGCTTATGTGGACGTTTGTTTTTCACTAAGCATAAGCAACTTATACTTTTGCTTGTGCGTGCACTTGTGTTTGCGTCGCTAATGAAAACCAGGCTTTTGAGCATAAGATTCCAGGCCCACTTGTAAAAGAGCCTTAAAAAGCCTCATTTTTCATCATCCTTCCAACCTACACCGGAAGTTATCCTTCATAGGTGTGATGTAAAAACAAGTGCTTTTAGGCTTTGAAAAGGTACCCCGAAAGTCTGCGTCCCGTGCTGCTTATGAAATTGATGAAAGATTTCAGATGCCACAAGTCTAAGCGCGTTGTATTTGAGACAACTTTCTGGCAAAATGTGGTGATAAAGCTTGTATAAAAAACTTTATTCACAAACTTTGTAGAGAGTAATAAAAAGAATCAAATTCAAATAAGGACTTACTCTACAGTGAAAAGTATGGTGATCTATGAGACATTCACCGATTTGATCTTATTGGTTTTATTTGCATGCGTAATAGGACTACATGCTGTCCAATATGGAAATAATTGGATGAGAAAAATGCTGAGGACAGCCAAAGTTGGACGCGGCGTAGGCCGAGTCCAGTTTCTCAATCCCAGGGATTTTTTGACTCCAATTATTTCCAAAGTGGATAGCAAGTAGTCCTATTACATATATAGCTAATCAGTTGTAATTGGGCATTGTTCGGGCAAGCTATTATCCTTAAATAAAAGCAAGCTAAAATATTGTGATCTATTTTTTATTTTCAAAATATTGCCTGAATTGCAGAGGAATTCTTCGTTTGCTTCCATTACTTAAAGCGCGAGAGGCATTTTTTCGCTTTCCGTAACCCTGCAATCTCCTCAAGTTGTTGCCTTGAATTTGCAAATTCTTAATCTCGCAAAATACTGTAGTTTCTGCGAAAGTTTTTTTTTTGAAATGACGGCCTAATGAGCACTGCATGACAGCAAAACTTATAATTTCTGGTTCGTATTTGTGACTGTCGTGATGATGCCGTAGAAACCGTTAACGTAAGTCTCCGCGAATCATGCCAATAGCAAAAAGACTCACACGTCAATTATTTTCCTTAAATACTGGATTAAAAATTTACTCTTTCACGGTTGATGTGTCAGGTTGATGTGATGAACTTGTTGGTTTAACTTCTACATGAAACTGATACTGGTCTTTTTTTTTCAAATATTGTAAAATGGAAATAAATTGAAATAGATGAAATATGATCACAGATGTTTTGCCCAAAATTCGGCGACCAATCTGGGAATGGCCCACGCCTTTTTCACCCCTAAAAGAGACCATATTTGAAAGATAATATAGATTTTTTTTATATTTCTTCGCGTGCGACCCTACACGAGACCATCACTACGAGGGCATTTGGTCCAAAACACCGGGACTATGTGAGACCATAATCCAAAATTTACACCCCTAAGCGAGACGACTAGTATCCCCGGCGGAACTGCTTTTATATACAAGTTCTCCAACTCCCATAAATCAAAAATTTCGTTCCCAAAGCCTCCCTTACCGGCAGCGGAACGGGAGTGGGTGGCTCTCGATTAACTGCGCGTGCTTGAATGGAGGCGGTGAGAAATCCACTAGTCAAGGAAACGTTGGGGAACGAGATTGATCGTATTGAAATGAACTCACACTTGACGGTGATTTCGCATGCACTACGCTTTCCAGCTTACCAAGGGGTCAAGTCATACCCAAACGAGAGGTTCGGTGGTACTCGTTCCAGTATGACGTGTACATTTTCTGGTGATATTATGTACGCGAATACAGAGAGCCACAAGAAATCACTCCGGGACGAAAGTTGCCACGTTATCATTCCGCAAGGTCTTGTTGGAGGTTGGAATAGAACTACAAGATCTTGAGGGAGCTTGGAATAGAATATGGATGATTTGCTTTGGAAGTTAAGAACTAATGATTTTAAATTGAATGACTCAATTGCGATCTTTTCGAGAAGGAACAATGAAGACCTTCGCGGTTTTGTAATGAATTTGAAAGTGTAATTTAAGTGTTAAGAATTTATTTGAAACAATATTTTCATACATGCTCACTCCTGTTTTCTCGACTTTCATAGCTACCTTGCATGTAAGGCTTGCCTTGTAGGCATGTGCTTGTCTGTGTATGTAGTTGAGAGGCTTATGGTTTCAAGAAAGGTTTAAAATTACCAATCCTCTTCAGGGCGTGTAACTCAACTTCACACAAAGGAGCATTTTAACTGACATTGAGAGTTCCAAGGTTGTTTTACTATCCCTGTGTGAACGCCTATGTGTTTCTCCTTTCTCCACATTAAACGAATGAAACCTTTAAAGTTGCGATTACAAATACCAATAACAAATAGTCTAAAAGAGAAATTTCTGCTTGCAGTAAATTTAGTTGACCTCAAGGCAATTTTGACGGCGGAAATGCAGTAGGTCTTTGCTTTCTTTTCGATTAGCAGCGTTTCAAGGCAGACATGCGGATCTCTTTCAATCTTTTTAAAGGCTCTTCTTTGGTGAGTGAGAACGAAGAGAAGAGTGAGCGGGACTAAGGAAAACGCGAGTTATAGAAAGCAATCGACTTAAGACTGCATGGATACTGTACCATAGTCTCTCGCTCCGAAAATATGGTTACCTATTGGTGCCAGAAATTTTGGTTTTGCTATGACGTCATCATTCGACCGTCTGTCCGTACGTTCGTAGTGTCCGAAGTGTCATTAATTGTGCAAAAGACAATCGCCTTTGTTTGTCGTCATGGAGAAATGACAGGTGTTGACACAACCAACAAAAATTATAAGAAAAGTACGCACTTTTTTTTTAGACAAATTTGGTGGAAATATTGGTTAACTAAGTTAAAAAAGAAACTTTTGTCGAATTTTTGTACTTACAGTGAAAAGTCCTTGGTTTTTATCTCGCTTTTTTTATTACTAAAAAGGCTATTTTAAAACCTTGAAAATGATGTATTCTAAGCCACATTGCTATGAATAATTAAGTCTAGAAAAGTTAATTTGCTTCATGGGTCTTTGAGGACCCCTGTTTTCAACGAACGCAAAGGAGTTATTATACTGGACATCCCTGTCATGGTCAATTAACACCTGTCAAAACAAGGCATCGACTGACCAGTATCACGTGACCATATCGCAGGCTCAAGTTTAGAGCTCATCGAGGTCAGCTGTTTTTGTTTAAGCTGACCCCTGACCAGGTGCTGATTTTCAATTGGATCGCAGGCTCAAGCCTGGTTAACTGCGAAACATTTTTCGCGCGCTTTCTGTGGCTCGAGGGGGCTACACGGCCATACTTCGTGAACAAAGCTCTTAGCCGACGCTTTTCGTGTTCAGGTGGAAAACGGTTTGGAGAATACATTTTCTGCATTTTTCGCCGGTTTCAATTCAGGTTTGACATACATAGCTGTGGTCAGGACCACAATGATAGCTATGCAATTCTTCAAGTCAAGCATCGGAGGGATATAAACTTAAAGCTGAGTGTTTATTTTTCATTTGTTTAGAGCTGCTTTTTGGGATATCTTTAGACGACTTTTAATTTTGATAAGGTTGCATGATGCCTTGACGACCTATGACAGCAGAACAGGAACGAAAGAAGAGAGAAAGAGATCGAGAACGACAAAACAGTATACCAATATTAGCTCAAACTTGGTGGAAGGAGTTACTCCACAAATTCTTTTCTTGGACACTAAACCGTTTGTTACTTTACACATGCCTTATTTCAAGTGGATACGTATCTTTAAAAGGTGGTTTAATCGCTTTTTCCTTTGTTCAGGAATGAAACTCACATTTTTATTCTCAACTGGAAGTAAATAACATTCGGCTGTACTCTTTTTAGACATAAAGAAACTTTTACGCATATGTTATAAACATGTAATTGCGATGAGGTTTCGTAAACGTAGGGAGAAATATCACCAGCTTGTGTATTCAGAAGTTTGTTTTAAGCACGTACAGGTAATTTGTTGGAGGTCTTGTTTGAAGTTCGGCCTTTCTTGGTTGCCGTATTTTGCCGATTCTTGTTGCAAGCAAAGCTGGCGTGTTTTAATAAATTAATCAAAATTTGAGTGATTTCAGTCTCAGAGATAAAGTGGAATAAAGTACATCAGTAAAACTGAAAAAGGTTTCCTAACAACCTGTAACATCACGAGCTAGTACGTCTGTGATTTCTACTTTTAGCGCGATTCCTATTCGCTGGCTTTTGCAGCTTTCGACAGTTGACTCTGAAATGGCTTTTTTCACTTTTCCGTTTGCTTGCTGAGGCATTGCTTGTTTCCTTTAAAAACTTGTGCGATTCAAGGAAAAAGTCGTTGCCTAACAGTTCAGGGGTTTCAATAACTTCTGAAATAGCCGTCCATGATAGCCCATTGAAGGCAGCAGTTTGACAAGTTTATAATTGCATTTTTAGTGAAAATCAAGGCAAACTAGCCGGTGGTGTGAGTTAAAGCAGGCGGCGGTATACCGCCGGTAACCGGCTTCTATTGAAACCCCTGCCTAACTGTTGAATTCCACAGTAAATTTCACTTCGCTTCGTGATTCAGGCGATATCGGTTTTTCGCGCGAAATTTACTAGTTAGGCAATGAATTTTCCTATACAGTGTTTTCACGTGACATCATGGCGGCCATGTTGGTGTACCTAAACAATGAAAAGGTGGCCATGTTGGTATCCTCAACTAATCCTCCGGGAATTGAGCTCTATTATCATGCAAACGTTTTCCTTTGTCTATGTGGAAAAACAAGGTTACTATATAAAAGAAAGGGAAGAAAATGATTTAATTAAGCAATAACCATACAGCCAGTAAGAATACATAACCCGGGAGCTCCACTTTTAGGCTTGGCTAAATCTATATATTATCAATTAGATTTAAAAAACGCTCTTTCCGGGTTGGTTTGCAATTTCAACAAAAATGCAAACCAAGCCATGCTGTGAAAGTTATTTTGGTCACCCAGCCAATGATAACCAATTAGGTGTCTTCCTTAAAATAGCCCAGGCATCATGACCACGGCCTAAATTCAGATTGAAAAAATATTTATCATTGGAGAGGTCCATGTCTGTTTGATGGGTTCCCTCCCCTCATCCTCTTTTGTGTTTTAACACTATTAGGTGCTACGCTCGTCAAACAAAGTGGTTTACTTTTAAGTAATGCTTACTAACTCATAAGGGCTTCCTCATATGAGCCCGGTTGGCTGGCCCGGTTTCCGAGATTTCGCCCCCCCCCCCCCTCCCCTCTAAATCCTTTATATAAACTTCGATGTCTTCATGTGAGAGGGCGGGCTGGCTCGGTTGCCACGATCTCAGTTTTCCAACCGTAATCGCGGTAAGCCGGCTGGAAATTTTGCCATGTGAACACTTCAGTCTGGTTACCGGAAGGAAAATAATACAATGCATTTTCGTAATAGAACGGACATTATCGAAATGTTACTTCCGGGTCTGCCGTTTTCCTAGGTAATGAAGCTCGGAATAGTTCCCGTTGATAGGTAACGTAAGGTCAAAAGACATTTGAGGTTGCTTAAACAAAAAAAAAAAAAAAAATTGACAAACAGACCTTTTTACGGTTTCTGACGCCATATTGGTTGGGGGGCAAACACGGCTTAAATTACAGTGAATGTATGAAAATTTTGCCGACTTCGAACCATTACAAATCCTTTAAGGTCCGACGATTGTGTATAGCGACAGTGCCTCTCAAACAGCACTTCTATTGCGATCATTTTCGTGAAGTATGACGATCAGAATCAAGCTATAACGACCGTAAACGAAATTTGTAAATTTCATATTAACCCTTGTAAACAAAGTTATGCAAATTCCCGTGAAATTTTAAGCGACATGAGGAGATTTCTAATGTCCAATTTAAAGACGTTTTGCCCTGTACAATGATCCAATTTTCCGTTGAGTGAATGATATTAATAAAATGACTAAAAACATTTTAATATTTTTCAAATCTGCCTTTTTGTAGAGGAGTTATAGAGGTTTGATCTCGGCCAAAATCCCATACATTCACTGTAATTTAAGTCGCGTTTGCCTCCTAACCAAGATGGCGTCAGAAACCGTGAAAAGGTCTATTCTCGCCAGGCTTGTTCGTTAGATTTTACGCCCGAATGGTCACGTGTCCACTTTTTATCTCGAAAACCGGGCTGAAAGTCGCCATAGGAATAGAACCAATTTCACCCCGGTAACCGAGCCAACCTGGTGTACCAGGATCATGTGAAGAGGCCCTAACACTCACTCAACTCACTCACTCACTCACTCACTCACTCGCTAGCTCGCTCACTCACTCACTCATTCACTAACTCACTTACTTACATATTAAAACTCTTTCCGTTTTTGAGTTAAAACATTTTCTACATGAGGTAAAATTTCAATATCGCTATAGTATTCTCATTCCTTTTCAGATCCCTTCTGATTAGTTAAAATGTTTGTGGACTTAAATACTTACTGAAGTACATATACACAGTCAAGATGGAAACCATCGAGCGTCTTGCAGTCATAATATTTTCTATTTGTACCTTGTTGGGTAAGTAAAATTGTTTTCATTTCTTTATCAAATTAATCTATACGGAGGGTGACTTTGCTTGGCCAGTCATGGAACGTCAATTTGAACTCTTAAGGGAAATTTAATTGAATTAGTATAGGTAATCGCATGGGGCGGAGTAAAATTAAGGATTAATATCACGAGTGTTTTCAGAAGTTGCTGAAATTGCCCGAGTCGCGCAACAACATAGAGGGCAAAATTACTGAACGCTGATTGGTCAATAAAGAAGGCATTTTTTCTTAATTTTGCTTGTGAAGAGAGCAAAATTACTCGCTCACGATTGGCTGAACGCACCGCTCTCACTTTCAGTTGGTTTCTTCATTTTCAGCAAAACAGCTTTTTTTTCTTTCGAAGTTTGTCTTTTGATATATTCACCGGTGTTGCATTCGCTAAAATGCCATAAAGGATCAAGAACTAGATACTCCGAAAAATGAATTTTTGAGTGACAAGGGGAAGAGCAAAAGATTTTTTCAAGAAAAACTTAAAACTTGCGGGATTGTAAGGTTGAAAAACAATGATGATTCAACGCGTCAAGGGCTTTCACGTTTTTTTTACCAAGGCATCTTGCAGCTCACCGAAAAAGGTGACCGAACATTTTTCCATTGATGGGAGAAACGAGTAGCTCAAACTTGGTGGAAGAAGTTCTTTCTGTGGCCAAACCGTTAGCTATTTTTACGGATGCGTGTTTTTAAGTGGATTCTTATTTTCAAGTGGTAGATATCTAAATGCAGGAACGTAGCGACTTGAACTCGTACTCTGCACTAACTCCATAGGCCTGATAAATTTTTCCTGCCAGTTTTGTGGACAAGTTCTCAGTCGCATCATTATGAAGAATGTACCAGGATATGGAAAAAGAAACTATGATAGCCATCACTAGTGCGTAGCTGCAAGGATCTTTTTTTGGCATTTAAAATCTTAAAAATCTCACTCCAACATGAAAACGAGGCTAAAACGAAAAAAATAATGTCCAAATGCGAATTATATTATTGGCCTTTTATAGTAAGCAAGGATAGATGTGATAATAAATATTTTTTGGAGTTTTCACATCATGGAAAAGACGATTTTAAGAATATTTTTTGAGTGAAGGATCTCGCATGATTCTCTATGAATTATCTACGGGATAAGCAACACGGCGGCTCATAGGTCACCTAATGTTATCTTGTTGTTTTCATCGCCTTCGGGAAACTGGAATGTGTTGAAAACTTCAATGGCGTCCTCTCCAGCAAACTTAAAGCAATATAGCTATTTTGATCGAATCAACTTTCTTTTCCCTGCCCAAAGCTGTTAAGTATATCTGATATTGCTGCTTAAATCTTCTCCAATTTTCTAGCGTGTTTCCGTCGAAACTCAACGCACTAGGTTTGTGAAAGCTGTCCGGCCATGTTTTAACTCCCACTTCTGAACGCCATGTCAGGATAAATTCCAAATGTCGTGCCGAGCCGGTGAAAAGTTCAAGTGAGCATGCGTGCTAAGTCACGCAAGGTTCTTACGTGACATACGCTGTATAGGTATGCGCCGGCCGATAGGGTAGGCTCTTTGAGGTGCTAAGTCCTTAAATAAGGTGTCCTTTTTGGTATTGTGATCCTTAGATATTCCTTAGATAGGGACACTAAATTGCAGTATCAACCCCAACGCGCAAAGCGAAGAGGATAGGGTCTATTAAAACTGTACTACACGCTTGAATACACGTTTCCAAGTTTAACACAGCGATTTTAAAGCTAGGGACGTATTGCCGTACGCGCGCTCGTCACTCCCTTAAATCGGGCGCCATTTTTTTGGTTTTGGGCCTTATTAAGCGCATCAAATCTCGATTTTCTGGGTTTGAGAACCATGGCGGCACACAACTATCCTAAATTGTCGGGAGTATTCCCCTGGGGGGGGGGGGGGGGGGAGGACCCTTGATCTCTTGTTGTCGAACTTTATAGAATTTCCGGCAGCTGAAATTGGAATTTGTGTGAGGAATATACGCCAACTTCCAGAGAGAGTGAAGACTAGCTGAGCTCCAAATTTGATGTTTACTTCGTAAAAACCTTCTCCGCATGCGCAATGCAATGACCTTTTTACAAAAACTGTACATGCACTGCAAAAACGATATCCCTTATTACATGACACGATTAGAACTTTGACAAATCAGACAAGCAATCGATCACATTAAAACGAAACAAAAGAGTCACAGTTCCATGATGGTCGTCACGCAGTCACGCAACGATTATAACATAGAACTCCATAGAAAATTAAACAACGGGTGTCAACCGAAAAACTGAGCTCAAAGGACTGCTCTGCAGTGAGAATTGTTTTAAGTTCAAAGGCATGTCAACAGTTCCGAAGAAAACCAACGACTCGAAAAACAGCAAACCAGCAAAGTGTTGTCAGCAAAAACATGTGAATACTTGTCTTTTTGAAAAATTACCAGGCCTTTTATTCCACTGCTGATGTTTTTCCTTCTCTTTAAATTGCAACGGTTAGTAAGCGAAAACTTGCATTTTGAGAGGTGGAATCCAACGTTTTGTCGCGCCATAGTAAAAAAAAAAAAAAATCGGAGTTGCCGGTACTCGGGATGGGAAAATACTAGCAAGGACCGCTGGAGTGCACAGGATTGGCCAATCAAATCAAATCGAGGAGAGTAGTCAGTCACACGAAAACTCTCAAATCGTCACGATTAGTAATCGTCTCGCTACGATTGAACGCAATTAACGCGATAACAATCACAAAGCTTCCCCCTAAATCCACTGTTCAAGAAAACATAAAACGGTTGCGATTACCCTAACTTTAAAATAATACTGAAGCTATTGTTCACTGGATTGTTGTAGACACATAGTTGACGCTTGGGCTTAGCTGGACACTTGCTGAAAGACGCTTATTGATGCAATATCTGGGTGCATCTTGAGATAAGATGCAATCCTGAGGAAAAAATGCAATCAAAAGACTACAATCACTCATCAAGCCGTTTTTGGTCAATGATACTATTCTTGAGA